>NC_061508.1:149424393-149535602 GCF_022539505.1 Lolium rigidum | reverse complement strand
GTTAGGCCCATAGGCGACGAAAAATACCCCTTAGCGGACGATTTTGAGACGTTGTCTATCAGAACTTTTCTTGTAGTGAGTTAGCATGACGTTAGTACCCAACGGCCTCCCGAAAACTCGTCTACCATGGTCTGAATTTTCGTGGTTAAAAGCCCCTCGCCCGCAAGAGAATTCTAACTTCCACCTAGCCAAATAAGCATGTAGAGGTGGTTAAGTTTGATATCTCTCCCAGTTGCACTTGTTAATAAATTCAAAGTATTGACCCTCTGTGGATCTCTTATGTTCCAGGGTATTATGCTGAAGAATATGGATTGCTGGGTTACAAGTACGTCTTCGCTCGACATGTCTGCCAGTGGCATCATGAAGATAGATGGATCCATGCTTTTAATTTATCGTTGAGAAATGCAAATAAATGCTAGCCATGATCTATGTAAGTTGTAATGAACCCGTATTTTTGTTGGATCATGACCAATCACCTTTGCTACTTGATATTTGATTCTGGACTGTGTGTGCTAGCAAGTTGATCCGAGACTAGCACTGAATAAACATGTATCAGCATCATGTCGGGTGAGGTCACTAGTCTTGCACTTGAACTCAGTTCGAGATGCAACTTCTGTTTCTTCTTTCTAAACATGGAATATTGAGTTAGCAAGCTACTCGAGTTCTTCCTTCTCATTTGTTGGTACATGTATAAACTTGGAAAATCTTTAGAATTAGTTCTGAAAGAGTATCAAAGCGACTTGGAGATTTCATAGTAAATCCTCTATCCTTCCAGTTTCTAAGAAAGATTCATTAAATTCACGATCAATATATAGTGTCCGAACAATCTTTGTTTTTATCGACCAAGTTGTACTATTAAGATAGATTTCATTAAAAAGGTGACAAGCATCTAATACGTCTCAAACGTATCTATAATTTTTGATGCTCCATACTTGTTCTACACCAATTGCTATATGGTTTGTTTACACTTCGTGACACTTTTATGCATTTTCCGGAACTAACTTATTGACAAGATGCCACAGTGACAATTCCTTGTTTTCTGTTGTTTTTGTAATTCAAAAAAAGTTGTAAATGAAATATTCTCGAAATTGGACGAAACAAAAGCCAAAGTTCCTATTTTTCCCGGAGTGAAGACGGAGTCCAGAGAAGAGACAAAGGAGGGCCACAAGGCGCCAAACCACCCCTAGACGTGGCCTGGCCATGGCCCACGCCTAGGCATGGTCTGGGGCCACCAGGTCTCCACCTACCTCGCCCTTCCGTCTATATAAAGCTCCTAACGCAAAAACCCTAAATATACAAGCCTTTGTCCACGAAAAGTTCCGTAGCTCCGTCGCCGTCGCTGACATGATTCGGGGGGGGGGATAGAAGTCTCTGTTCCGGCACCCTACCGGGACGGAGAATTGCCCCCGGAGCCATCTCCATCGACTCCACTGCCATCTCCATCGCCGTTGCTTACTCCCATGATGAGGAGGGAGTAGTTCTCCCTCGGGGCTGAGGGCTCTACCGGTAGCTATGTGGTTCATCTCTCTCTTCCATGGTGTGATCTTTATGTGACCATGAGCTTGGTAATCTAGATGTCGTTATGCTATTCAAGTGAATTTTACTTATGTGATCTCCGAAAACTCCTTGTCCCACGTGTGTAAAGGTGGAGTGTGTGCAACGTGTGGGTCTCTTAGGCTATATTTCATAGAATACTTGTTCACTGAATTATGATTTGAGTTGGACGTCTCTATGAAACTTGGTGTGTTAGTACCGCCTATGAATGCTCAAAGTGCAGCGTGGGGTGTTCAAAAGTACTTGGGAATACATTTTTAAGGATTGCTGTTGCAGACCTATACAATGGATTAGTGTTCGTCATCCAGCGGGACAATCTTTGGAGTAGCATAGTGAAGTGCTTATATTTATATTCCTTTATGACATCATTGTTGAGAGTGACCACTAGTGAAAGTATGATCCCTAGGCCTTGTTTCCAAACATCGAATCGCCGTTTATTTACTGTTTTACTGCATGTTTACTTGCTGCCATATTTATTTCAGATTGTTATTACCACTCATATTCATCCATATCACTTGCATTTTACTATCTCTTCGCCGAACTAGTGCACCTATACATCTGACAAGTGTATTGGTTGTGTTGGGGATACAAGAGACTTCTTGTATCATTATTGCAGGGTTTCTTGAGAGGGATACCTTTGACTTCTATCTCCTGAGTTCGATAAACCTTGGGTGATCCATTTAAGGGAAACTTGCTGCTGTTCTACAAATCTCTGCACTTGGAGGTGTCTATAAGAATAGAAGCGTGCGTAGACATCAAGCTCTTTTCTGACGCTGTTGTCGGGGAGGTAAGGTAAAAGGTACTCACATACTCTGGCTACTAAGTTTTTTAGTTGCTGGTGAGTGCTCGAAGTTATTTCCTTTAGATTCTGCAATTACATCTTTTTGTTTCTTGTTTTTATTTTCACTAGTTATGCTTAATGGAAAACAAAAAAAAGAGCTTTGTAGTATTTATCTTGAGTTAGGACATGAGGTGTTTGAATAGAAAATTAAAAAAACCTATGTAACTTCACTTGCATGCTGATAGCAATGTTATTAGTATGAATTATTTTAACACCATTATTCCTAATGCTATGGAAAAGTATAAGCTTGGGGAAGCTAGTTTTTATGAAAATGATCTTTTTAGTTCCCCAGCTTTGGAGGAGGAAATTTGCTATGATGATACTATGCCTCCAATATATGATGATTACAATGATGATTATGTTATTTTCATTCCACCTACTATTGAGGAGAAAATTAATTATTATTACAATATGCCTCCTATATTTGATGATTATGGTGATGAGAATAATAAGGATAGCTATTTTGTTGAATTTGCTCCCACTACAATTAATAAAAATGACTATGCCTATGTGGAGAGTAATAATTATTGTATGCATGTGGCTCATGATAAGAATGCTTTATGTGATAGTAATATTGTTGAGTTTATTCATGATGCTACTGAAAGTTATTGTGAGAGAGTAAAATATGGTTGTAGAAGTTTTCATGTTACTAAAACACCTCCCTATATGCTGAAAGTTTTGAAGTTACTCTTGTTTTATCTTCCTATGCTTGTCACTTTGTTCTTTGTGGATTTATTTGTGTACAAGATTCCTATGCATAGGAAGTGGCCGGTTTAGACTTAAATTTGTTTTATATTTGCTTCTAGATGCTCTCTTTTACTTTAATTCATATTTCTTATGTGAGCATCTTGTCAAACTACTGTCCCTAGCTAAAAGGCATTAAAGAAAATCGCTTATGGGAGGCAACCCATTGTTTTATTTCTGCAGTTTTTATTTTATGTTGAGTCTTGGAAGTTATTTCCTCTGTAATAATCTCTCCTTATCATTTTCATTTCGTTTTTGTGCCAAGAATAGCCTCTAATAGGAAGTTGATGTCCTGAAAATAAATTCTGTGTTGTCACCATAAAAATTCGTAAAAATAGCCAGAGCGGAATTTTGAGCTGTAATTATTTATGCATATACCCCAGGTTATTATCTAACTTTCTTTAGTTGACCACTTCCCGTGATAAGCAACAGAGGATTTTTTTTAAAAAAATCGATCTTTACCTGTTGTTCTGTGTTGACAGATTTCTTGCATTTGCCTCTGAAATCTCTCTTTTTGAGTTCTTTTCATCAAAGAGCTTTTTGAATGGTTGCTATAGTAGCTTATACTTTAATAGATGTTTGATATATGTTAGTACTGAACCCAAGTGAATTTGTTTATTTTGATTGTACTAATGCTGCTAATAGAGAATTGTCGAAAGTTTTGTATGAAGGAAGTTTTCAAGTGTAGCGAGTGAAGAATGATGTGATGAGATGAAGAATGGACAAAAGCTCAAGCTTGGGGATGCCCTGCACCCCAATAAATATCCAAGAGGTACAAGCGTCAAATCTTGGGGATGCCCAAGACATCCCCTCTTGATCAACAAAGCAACAGGTCATCTCTCTATGCGCTATATTTTTATTGCTTCATACGCTATGTGTTGTTCTTGGAGCATCCTTATTTTTGTTTTTAGTTTAGTTTAGTTTTGTTTGCTTTAGCATATGGTTGGATCCCGGCATATTTGTTTTGGAGAGAGACACGCTCCGTTTTAATTGCATAGAACGCTCTAGTTTTCGTTGTTATTATTCTACGAGTGTTCTAGTTTGCTAGTACTACGTTTAGCTCTTGTTCTTCCACTCGAATTATGTTCATAGCTCGTTAGTATTCTTCATTTATTTATGATTAGCTCTCTGGTCTATATTGTATTTCATCTCTGAGAGTTATTTCAAATAAGTTGATTGGTGTTGGATACGAGTAAAATATTTCATGACTATAGTGATGCAAAAAGAAGCTTCTCTAGACTGTGGCATAGACTTTGGCATGTCATGGTGGATGTTATTCTTGTCATATACTTAGTATTTATTGTTGTAGCATGAATTATCTCAAATAGCTGAGAGTGCATAATGTGTCATTGAAAGAATCATCTGTTGTTTCTATCATAAAAGCATAATATTGTGGTATTCTCCTTTGATGCTTTATTGGGTTGACTTGGCACATGCTTATAACATGTTATGACTATAACCAGTCAACTAAATCCTCTATGATCATTTAGTTTTGACTTGTAATATCACTTTATGCTTTGATTGATAATGTTTTGTCGTTATTCATGACTAGGCCATTATTTCTCTCTTAGTTGGTCGCTCCCAGTCTTTTGCTAGCATTCGCCTGTGCTGAGTATGAACTCTACTCGTGCATCCAACCACAATGAAACAAAGTTTGCCAATTGTGTCCACCATATCTACCTAGTAGCATTATTTCTATTCCAAGTAATTCATCATGTTTTTATTTATCTTCCAAATTAAAATTTTGGCATGAGAAAATTAGTCAGTAAAGCTCTCACGAACTTGATGGCACATTTACTTTCTTGCACCTAATAAATTTTATCATTGTGCCTATCTTATGAAGTTTATATGTTTGCAAATTGCGAGTTGGGAGTTATAGAACCATGCTTTCATGGGGAACACTTTCGACATTGCACTTATATTTAGTTGATGTCATGTTCTTTTATTTATGGATGCCTAGTGGTGCGAAATAAAATGGAAACTTATAAGTACATGGAGTTTGTATATGAGTTAGGGAAACGCTTGGGTCGCTATTCATGGTGGAGATTTACAGCTAAGCCATAGTGAGCATTCTATGAAGCATTTGCAATAAAAAGCTATACCCATAGTAAATAATTTTTTTTGATGAGATGCTCACTGTCTTTTTGTCTTGTCATTTTGGCATGGGGTTGCTCCACAAGAGTACCTCCATATCATCGGGCAAGAGGTACCCCATTGGCGGTTCTCAATGATACATGTATACTTACAATGACAAGAACTTATTTGTGACCTAAGTTGAGTAGCATGAGGTTTAGGTACTCGCATTCAAGGGGCATGAGATTTTCAAGTTGTGATTTGTAAGCATATAGCTCATATTTTATTCACATTAACTTTAACCATTCAAGATGCTTATGATAGGGGGCAATGAGAGCTCAAAGCTAATAAGTACCATACTTTTTGGAAGATTTATAAAACTTGTTTATCTTGCTTACTCTTCAAAGAGTCTCTCTTTTACTATTATGTTGAGTCTTCATATTCTACTTTATGCACCAATTAAGAGAGCATAGTTGTCATTATTAGTGCAATGTGCATGGTCCCAAAATTATTATTGATTCATGATTGTTCTATTGCTTGTTCTTAAATTATTTGTATCTAGTCACCCTCTAAACTTTGAAGGTGTCCTAGCATTTATGTTTTGCTATTCCATAAAGAACATGTTGAGTACCACGTTACTATGTTTTAGTTGCTTTCAATACACTATTATTCATGATCCTTTGTTTGAGTTACTCTTCATGTTATAACATAGTTGCTAAGTTCTATTGATGAATTATATCTATCATGCCTATGTTTAGAGTACTTTAATCCCAGCTCATAATGCTTTTACAATAACTTGATCAAGATTGTGTTGGCTTCATGTCACCTCAAAAATTATTTTGTTATCACTTACCTACTCGAGGACGAGCAGGAGTTAAGCTTGGGGATGCTTGATACGTCTCAAACGTATCTATAATTTTTGATGCTCCATGCTTGTTTTACACCAATTTCTATATGTTTTGTTTACACTTCGTGGCACTTTTATGCATTTTCCGGAACTAACCTATTGGCAAGATGACACAGTGCCAGTGTAACATCCCAAATTTCAATAAGAAGAAGAAGAAGATTTCCAGAGATCCAAAATTCAGAACCAACAAAAACTTTTATTTTGCATATAGAGCTATGCATAGGACTTGTGCATTTTGAGTGATATGCCATGATGATTGTTCTTATGCTTATGTGATAAACCCTAAAACCCTAAATTGATCAAGTGAAGATCACCAACAAAATAAAATAAAAGAGAAAGAAATCAAGTAAGAAAAACCCTAAAACCCTCACATATGGTCTAGGCCATTTTTGCAAATCTTTCCTAGACCATTTCGATCTTCACCATTAGTTGTATTATGTTACTAAACACTTATTACAACTTTTGGAATCAAAGAAACACAAATCAAATCAAATTCAAACTCAAACTGTGATCACATGGGATAATGGTCAAATCTGCCATTTACATTCTGGTCACCACTTTTAGCCCTTGTATTTCAAGTTTTTCAAACTAAACTTTACCAATTTTTTTCATGTCATCCAAGAGCACATCAAGGTGAACAACTTGCGTAAAGACCACCATGTCAAAATCATCTTGGATCAAAAACTATGCTCATGCAAAGTTGAGACTTTTTAACTTTGGCAACAATCTCACTTTGTGCAAATTTGCATTTCTTTGATTTTTAAAATTCCACCACCACACATGTTTGTCTCTGGTCATTTGCAACCTACCCAAATGCACCAATTTCCATTTTTTGAAACCTTTTGAGCTCAACCAAATTTGGCAAGATTTTGAATTTGCCAAATATTGAACAAATCAAAAACACTATTTGCAATAGTGTTGGCCTAACCCTACTGCCCCACTCCACTCTAACTGGTTCCCTTGTCCCCTCTCTCTCTCTTAAACCAAATAGCAAGCCTAGGAGAGGAGCTAGCAAGCCATGGGCATGGCCATGCCGGCCATGCACCACACGTTGAGCCACCCCTCCCCTTCTTCTTCTCTGGCCACGGCCACCTTGCCCAAACACACCACCTCACCTCCCTACTGCATCCTATGCCAGCCATTGTCGAGGAGGACGGCGACCGTCGCCGGAAAACGCGCTCCCAGAACGGCATCGGCATGCCGATGATGTCGCGTGTGTGCACGCCGCGGACGTCACTGGACACGCGCCGCCTTGCCACCCTGCGCCTCGCCTGGACCACCGCTCGACGAGTTGAGCACCGCCGCACACGCACGAAGCCGCCAGACACGCCCTCGACCGCGACCCGTGACCGCCGCCGCCGGAGATGAAGACGAAACCCCGCCGCGGACACCGCCAGACACGGAAGCTTCCCGACAAGGTTGGGCGCCTGGGCTAGCTAGCACCGCCTATCGGACCGCTGTGACGTCGTGAACACCGCAGCGCCCTCGCCTAGCTCGCTAGACCACCGGAGACGCCGCGCCCGTGTCGACCTCGCCGCAGCACCACGGGCACTCGCGCGCCTATAAAAGGAGAGCTCCATTCGATGATCTGAGCACGCCATCACCTCTCCCTCTTCTCCCTCGACCGCCTGAGCCACTCCACCGTCGACATTCCTCGCCGTAGCTAGCCAATTGCAACCTCACTGCCGCACGCCGCCGCGGAAGCTCGCCGCCGATTGACGCCGCCCCAGGACACGCCGCTTGTACCAGGAGCTTCGCCGTCGACTACACCTTCCTCGCGCACACTGCCAACCCTTGCTGGAGCCTCGGTAAGCGCTCCAACCCCCTAGCCTCGCCGCGCCAGTGAGCTCCTCTCGCCGGCAACGACGACGAACGAGCGTCGTTCGATCTGGATCTAATCCAACGTCCCACGCTGCCCCGTACCGATTCGGGGTTAGTGAGTCGTTGACGGGTGGATCCCACCGTCAGACAGCCCACGCGTGCGTGGACGCGTGGTGGGCTGGACGTGGGCCGTTTTAATTCATTTGGCCCGTTAAGCTTTTCCCGCCGGCCCTTTAATTCAAAATTGAAATTCCAAATCCTATTTAAATTCAATACTGGTCCTGACTTTGAATTGCAATAGAATCTGTTTGGCTTGACCAAATTTAACAAACTTTATATTGTTGGAAAGCTACTGAAAAGATATACCCAATGCAACTAGTCTCAACCCTAGATCTTCTGTAGAAATAATGTGACAAAAAGAACAAGTCAGGGACTTTTATACATTCAAATAAATCTTAAAAATCAACCAAAAATGATATTGAGTTGATTTCAACTCTCATATCTCACATTTCACTTACACTAATTGTTTCTGCAAAAATATGGTGTGGTCACTTTGGGTGATCATGCCCTAGTTGAAATAAAGGACTATATGGCTAGTTTAAGTAAGTGATATTGTCCAAAACTGTTATGCAAATCATATGAAGTGTTTCACTTCATTTAAATTTTGTCCCAAGTACTTTCATATGAAGTTTGGACCCCTGGTAAAATACTCTCACATGAAATACTTGGTGAATTTAAATAATAATTAGACTTGTTAAATTGTATGAGGTATTATACCTCATTTAAATCATTTTCCCAAATGATGATGATGAATGGTTGACTTAGGTCAACATGATTTCATGCATGATTGTTGGGAAGTTAAATCTTAAGAAGATTCAATGAGAGGAAATTATTTTCCTCCAACACTAAATGGAAACTATCATTTACATATGTAATGAGAGGAAATTATTTTTCCTAGAGAAAGAGAACCAATGCACCCAAATTGTGTTATGTGTGTTGATAGAATAGTATGTGTGAAGTAATGTGGTGCTTAGTATAGCTCTTGAACTTGTTGAGTGATTATACCTCGTATTCGAATTTAGACGCTAGCACCGGAGAATACCAGGAAGAGGAAGGTTGCTACCAAGAGGAGGAAGAGGGGAACTTTGAGAACTACCAAGGCAACCTAATATTCTTGCAAAGTGCAAAGCCCTTTGGGGCAAGGCACCATTAGTTATACCTTACTTACAACAAACCTATCCCAAGTTTTTACCTTACAAGTTGTTACTTGTTTATTTAAAGAGTTACTTTTATAGTTAACTTTGGTCTAAGTCAAGAAGATTACTAGAGTAGCAAAGTTAGTCTCAAGCTAGCCAAGCAAGATAGCACCCCTCATGATTAGTGCTAGTGCTAAATACTAAAACTTGACTACTCTAGATGGGAACATGTGACTTAAAATGAATTTGAAACCTTGGGATGAGGAGTCATTCCATTGAATGAGTTTTTGAAGGTGAATATGACTTGGAGAAGATGGTGATTTTTGATTAAAACTGATATTGGTTTGGATGCGATACCTTTCCAATTTTGAGTACCCCCACAATACCTGATTACGGGTAGGGCTTAACTGGAAATTTATGCATCTTAGTATGGGTTCCTCTCGAACACACATCATAGGGGTTATGCCAAGGCTGCCTCCGTTGTTGAGAAATGATGTGAATTGAGGTGAATTGTACGGCCAAGCCCTGTGCAGTTCCCAGGTTGACAGTTGGTCTTCACTGGGAGGTCAAGCTCATGGGGAGAGGTGCTCATACTAGGGTTTGTAAGTGAAAGGTTATGGTTGATTATCCGCGTACCGTGTTACGATGATTCGGGGTTGTCCCGACGGATGAAATCAAATGTTGTGGCACAAGTGTGCAACCTCTGCAGAGTGTAAACCTATTCGAATAGTCGTGTCCACGGTTACGGACGGTTGGAAAGGCCATACGCTTTCCGTGTCGATTCTTGAAAATATTGGTGAAGTGAATGGTGATTGGTGACTTATTTTTGAATCACCACTTGAGTTGTGGGAATGAAACTAATGTTCCCACTTGAGTTAGTTAGCACATGAATAAGTCTTTTCTCAAATACTTGTGAACTAAAATTTTCTTTATGCAAATAAACTAGAGCTTAGCACCCCCTTACTAGAATTGTTAGCACTTATACTAGTATTAGTTTGCGAGTACTTAAAGTACTCACGGCTTTGTCCCTGGCTATTCAAATGGCCAGAGTATGAAGATGAACAGAACTACCAAGGAGATGACCAGAAGGACGCCTATGACAACTAGGAGTCTTCCGACGTCAAGCGTTGGCCTCTGGACTAGAGAGTCCATTTATCTTTACGCTTCCTCTATGAACTGGCGTTGATCAATAGATCAACTATTTGTGTAATATGGATCATGTGATTCAAGTTGTAAGACAATATGGGTTGTAATGAATGATGACTATGATATTCGACTATTATGCCTCGCAACAACAATATTCCTGGGATTGCGATGAATGACATAATAGGCATCTGGACTTAAAAATCCGGGTGTTGACAAGTTGGTATCAGAGCCATTGTTTGACCTTAGAAGACCCTAGTTAGAATGGACGTTCAAAAAACTTAACTTTGAAATCAAATGAAGGGAATATTTATGAAAACCTATTCACACTCTTGTCTTTGAGATCTTTTCAAAAATTGATGAATCATGCTCTTTCTTGTTTGAATCTACATAAAATTTTGCCACACTTGTTCACTCTCTAACTTACTCATCCATTTCGCTTTCAGATGGAGCCGAATGAACCCATCAACACCAAGTTTTACCAGCTTGGGACCGGCGGGAGTCTGATCTTCGAGCACGACCTCGATGCCGTCTCGGACTTTCTTGGACGCCCACACCCCGAGTTCCACGGAATTCAGGTGGATGACCAGCCCGGAGGAGAGTTGCAGTGGTTCATCACCGCTGACTTGAGGGGCAAGATGGAGCTTCCCACCTCGGAGAGGATCCTCTTCTCCTTCCGCGAGAGCAACTGGCTCGACGGACTCGCACGTGCCCTTCAGGAGGCACTTGCGCGTCTCTGTGGACAGAACGTGGTGCGCCTACTTGCGTCCCGCTTCGCGCATCTCGTGAGGCGTGATGCTATGGGAGTGCCCATGGAGCTGCAGCCGCACCCGGAGTTGAGGCACCATGCTGAGCATCTGGATTTCATGCTGTACCACACTCAGCAGGATCTGGACAACGCCCGTGCTTATGCCAACCAGACTCACCTTGCATTGGCAACTCATGCCGATGCCATCAAGATGCTTGCCCAGGACCGCAAGACACTCCGCCTGCAGCGTGCCAAGAAGGACGCTACCATCGTGCGCCTTCGTGCCAAGATAGCATCTTTGGAGGCCACAGTCAAGGCCCAGGAGGACCAGCTGAGGGAGATGGAGGAAGATGATGGAGGTTTCGACCTTCAGGGAGGAGGAGCCTTCCTGAGTGACGACGATGACTTTGAGGAGGACGAGTTCACCGAGGAGTAGGACTACGAGTTCCTGGAGGCAGGACCCGACGACTTCGTCCCGATCGATGTGGATGATGAGGAGTAGTTGCACTTGATCACTTATGTAGGTGTGAGTTGTATCCCGTCCCTTGTATCGTAGCATGAGAAATGGTTCTTAAAACCATGGGAAGTGTTAGTTTGTAATGTGTGATGTTGAATGAATGAATGAATGTTTGTGTTTGTCATCCAAAGCATTCAAGTTTTAAAGTTTTGAACTTACTCAAAATAAACCATAGAAATTTCCCTCTTATCTCATGATCTTCTCTATGTTCAGATGGCCCCTCCCAATCGCAATAACGATGCCATGATGCGACTGCTGCAAACCTTGATGGCCGACAAGGAGACTGACCGAGCTGAACGCCAAGCCAACATCACAGCACTGCTGTTGACTGCCAAAACCCACCGGCGGGCAGCGGCCTTGTCAACACCGTAGAGCCGGGAAGAGCCTAGAGCTGCGGCTGGCTGAGACCCCTCCGAGCGACGGCCCGCAATGCTCTTCTGGTCACACGCGGCGATGCGAAGTGCAAGGGCGTGCCACCTGACCTATACCCGGTCGGGAAGGTGATGGGGATGCCTCGCTTAGTTTCCCGCAGGGCATACATGTAAACGTTAAATACGAGCCTCGATCGGCTCTCAGAGTTATCCCGTGAATCGGCTCAAAGAGCCGATCCACCCATGATTCGTACGGGGTGCACGAATACTTGGTGGTCCTGCTTGATCAAGATAAAGCTAATTAGATCTACGACGATTTAGGGTTTTCACCGCATAATCGGATCATCCTACTCCAGGTTGGGCCTCGCGGCCACGCACGGTGCTCGTAAGCCGATCCTAAACAAGGCCTAAAAACCAACATGAAGTTGATCCTCGGAACATCCCGTTTAGGACTTGCGAACGCCACCCTACGTGCCACCGGATCCTCCCCCTTTGTAAGGCCTAACTATTGCGGATATTAAACTAATCCTTGTAGACCAAGGAGCAATCGTAACGGACCAGATCTACTAAATAATGATCAAGCGGGTGCCGCCCCCACACCCGAGATAGGTGTGAGGGCGGCTAGATATGCAAGGGTTGCACTACGTAAGCATGCTTAAACGAAGAACAATGCTAACCCTAACACATCTAATGATAACTACGTTGCTCGCCATCAAAAGCGCTTCAATGACGAGCAACGCATGAAAAACGTGGGCTTGTGCTGCCTAGATCGCAAGATGCGATCTAGGCAGCATGTCGCTTACCCGATAGAAACCCTCGAGACGAAGGAGTTGGCGATGCGCCGAGATTGGTTTGTTTTGGGTTGAACGTGAGTTGTTGTTTATTCCATAAACCCTAGGTACATATTTATAGTCCAGGGGACTTTCTAATGTGGGCGTGCACCAAACCGTGCACGAGTAAGATTCTACTTTCTAAACTAAGATGCGATCTAATATTTTACAGTATACAAGGGCAATTAAACCCAACTTGGTATAACAGGCCGATTCACGTAATCCTCCATGTATATTTCTTTAAGCCCATCCCGATTGCGGCCCACCTCTCGACTCGGTTAAATTCCGGTGATAACACATGCTCCCCGGTTTTGGAAATGGCATTTCCAAAATCATTACGCTTTCTTTCGTCGGGTCATGTCGTGGCGGAACCGTCGCAAGATCCGTCACCATGATGACTTGCCTTCTCAACTTCTCCGCGTGACTTGGCAGTCTTTTCTCTTTCTTTCAAGCACCACTTCCTCGAAACTCGCTGTGGCATTGAATTTTCACCATATCCCCTTTTATTTAACCGCTATGAACAGTTCTGCTCTCGCATCCCCCTCGCATTAGCAGATCCAAAAGTCCTCTCGCGCCATCATGTCTTCTTCCTCCTCTCGCCCTATCGGATCCTTCCAGCCGAGTCCTCCATGTCCCGCGAGCCGACGCCGGAGCACAACCCGGCGGCGGTCCATGCAGCCAACACCCGTCGCGCCATTGCGGCCGGGAGGAGTCGGACCATGACTTCTCCATCCGGTCCGAGGACGACCAGTCCTCGACGGACGGGGAGAGCGACCTCCGTTTCCTCGCCGATGGGGAATCGGAGGAGGAGAGCGACGACGATCGCTTCTCCTGGGACGACTTCACCTCCTCCGAGGGGGTGGGGGAGGAGGAAGAAGAGGAGGAGGACGACGACGACGACGACTCCTCGAGGGCTACCCGCCGCCGAAGCGCCTCCGCATGTGGTGGGACGATGACAGCGAGCCGACGACGAAGACGGGGATGAAGCCCCCGTGGAGGGCTACGGGAGTAGCGACGAGGAGCCCATCGGCAGCAGTGTCGATGAGAGCTCCGAGGATGACGATGAGGGCAGTGACGGCCCGTAGATAGGATCTCTAGCATAGGGTCAGTCGTAGTAGATGGGGCAATGTATCCCCTAATATTTCCTTCTGGGAGCAATCAGCTCTTTGATGTAAGAAATCCCGCCTATTAATGAAGAACTTTTTCCTCAATTCGATTTTGCTGATTTCCTTTTGAGCTTAATTTAGCCGATCCTCTCTTATGCTGACCCCGCCGATTCGTCCCCTTTGCCAATGCGCAATGAGCCGATAGCAACGCATCGGTCCTTTGACATTCACCCTTCCATCCTTCAACCGATGATTCTCTTTCCAGCTTCGGAGATTCTCCTTCGCGAGCGCTCATCGTTTTGTGAAGAAGGTTGCAACAGAGATCAGCCGATGGTACCCCAATCGGTTCCTCAATAGAACATCTACCAGGCCTGTTGCCCCCCGAGTCTCAGCCAAGGCAAAACAGAGACGAGGATACGCCAATTAGCTGTCTGGACCTGGTCTTGATCATGTCTGAGGGAGTTTCTTATGCAGAGCCAGCCGATTCGAACACAAATCGGCTTCTCAAAGCAGAGAGCCTTCAAGGTGAGCTGCCCCCCGAGCTTCCTCAGTTCTTGCAGGCCAGACCGGCTCCTTTCCTTTGGTGGCATTGCTCTTGTATCCCCCTTGAGTCGATGGCCACACATCGGCTTCCACACCCTTAAGTCGATGCCTGCTCCATCGGCTGTGCTCGAAAATTTTCGAATTTTCATATTTTTTTTTTTACGGCCGACCTGTGCATCGGCCCCCATATTCCAATACCCATCACCAGAAAATGAGATGCTTCCGTTGCATATCCTCGTATTTTCATATACCTGGGTGCCCCCCGAGCCGATCTCGTCAAGAGAATTGATGGTATCGGCTCTGTTGGATAACATGTTGACCCCAGGCAGAATGGTGGGTGAGGATAATTTTGGCCGATTGTTGGAATCGGCCTCCACGTTGCTTGCTCGTTGAAGGTTTTGTAAGTTCCCTTCATAAATTTTTGGGGCCGATCACAAGGATCAGCCTTGCCCGATTTGCTCATTGGTTTGATCTTGCTATTCGGTTAGGCTGGATAAAACCAACCCAACCTCTGACTTGATGCGCTTGCTGTCGTCCACCTTGAGTGCACCGTAGATTCGTGGAGTACTAAGCTCTGTCGGCAAGACGAGTACCATGTTTGTACCAGCCGATGTCTCATCATCGGCTTTCCTCTGTTTAGGGCGCCACTCCATTTTCCGTGGACGACCCTCTTCATCCAGGGCTCGCTGAACTTTTGCAGCCAGATCAGGTCGTGCCTTCCTTAGCGTATGCAGGTATAACCTTTCGGCTTCCTCCGGGCCGCGCAATCGCTGAACCCTGCGCTTTTGGGAACGGCTGAGTCCGTCAGGGCACCACCTTGGCCGGTGGTACCTGTCTTCTTCTACTTCTCCCTCGTCTTCTGAATCCTCAAGATCCGCCCAACGAGGTGACTCAGCGCGTTTGCTTTGTGGCGGGAGAGGCCCTAGGCGCTCGAACACAGACACGTTGGCTGCCTCCTTCTTCTTCTTGTTGCATTCTCGGGCAATTGCCGATTGTGGGCAATCGGCTCATTCCTGAATCCCAGCAGTGTCCGAAGAAGGGGCAGTCCCGTGTCCGGCGTTGTCATCTTGCTCCCTTGATTTTTCCGTGGCACGGCGCTCGTGCTCCTCCTCATCGTGATCATGCCGACGATGTCTTCCGGCTTCTCTAGCCAGACGATCTCCTTCATCATCATAGTTGGTTCGACGGCGTTGGTCATACTGACTCACATATTTGTTGAGGAGGTGATCAGAGAGGGGTCGCTGATATCTTATATTCTTCACCTCTCCCTCTGTGACATAGCGCTTGCCATCATGACGGAGCCGATCGCGTGGAGCGGCCTCCTCTCGTATCCTTGCTATGAGAGCAGCTGCCCTCATCTCCATCTCTCGCCGCAGTGGTTCCCGTGTCCTACCATGTTGATGCCGAACGAGGGACTCGGCCGGCAACCCTCGTGGTAGGTGACTTCCACCATGTTAACGGCGGGGAAGGGTTGGGTGTCGACCTTCATGGCGTATCGGTTGAAAATTAGCCGCCCCTTCTCTATCGCCGCTTGGATGTGCTGACGCCACGCCCTGCAGTCGTTGGTGGCATGGGAGAGCGAGTTGTGGAATTTGCAGTACGGCTTTCCGTTCAGCTCTTTCGCCGTGGGGAACTTGAGACCTTCGAGAATCGTCAACTCGTTTCTCCTTGAGCAGGAGGTCGAAGATTTGTTCAGTCTTGGTCACGTCAAAATCAAATCCCCGGGCGGCCCCGGTGGCTTTACCCATTTGCAGGACACGGGGTTCCTCCCCGAGTCCACTCAGCCCACCGCTACTTCTTGGTCTCCCGCGAGCACTTCATCTTCCTCTCGTATCGACCATGACTACTCGCACGCTTGAACTTGTCTTGGTACAGGTCCGGGTGGCGCCGTTCATATGCCGATAGTTTCGAACCATGTGCGCCGGCCGAGGGATAATCTGCTTGGGAGGCCATGTCCTTGAGCTGTGTTGCAAGGCCTGCTACCGCCAACTCGATCGCTTCCTTTTCGGTTATACGAACCGAATAACATCGGTTCCTACGATTCCTGAAGCGCTGGATGTATTCTGTCACCGTTTCCCCGCGCTTCGACGTAGTTGTGCTAGATCGGCAATGCCAGCCTCGGAAGCTTCTGAATGGTATTGCATATGGAACCGTTCTTCCAATTGCTTCCAAGACTGGATGGAGTTTGCCGGCAAAGAGGTGCACCATCCAAAAGCCGATCCCGTGAGGGACTCGTGAAAAGAGCCTCACGCGTAGCTGATCCGACACCGAAGCCGGTCCTAGTTGAGCCAAATATCGGCCGACGTGCTCGATGGAGCTGGAGCCATCCGATCCACCGAATTTGGAGAAGTCGGGGAGCCGATATTTAGGTGGCAGCGGGATCATCTCGTAATCGTCGGGGTACGGCTTGGAATAGCCGATCGCCCTTCTTTTCGGCACCATGCCGAACTCGGTCTCTCGCATGGTACCGATCCGATCCGCCGTGTCTGGCTGTAGGAGTTGCACTCCGAAGATTCGCCGGGGTGGCGTACTTAGCCAGCCATGTTTGCTTTTCCAGCTCCGAGCCAACCGCAGGAGCCGGGCTCGGGAGTTTCGTCGGTGTGGCGTACCTAGTTAGCCACGTCCGCTTCTCAAGCTCGTTGCCGACGTTCCTCCCGTCAACGCCGGAGTCCCCGATGTTGTGGCCTGGTTTGTGAGTGCCCGAGCTACCACAATCCGGCACATACGTGCACGCGTATCCTTGAGGGATCTCCTTAGGCGCCTCAGCCAAGAACTCGGTAGTCACTAGGGTCACCACCAATCTTGTAGACGAGGAATGCCGGTGTAGTCGGCACTTCAGCAGGTGCCGCCAACGCATATGGCAGCGGTGGACGGGACCGGAATGGCAACTCTCCTTGATGAGTCCCGAGAGCTGGTCCCGACGGCGAGTACCGGTGGCTCATGATCTCCTGGATTACGCGCGAGCGACACACTCCAACACGTTGACCAAGTTTTCGAGTGGCGATGTAGCAAGTGAGCCACCAAGTAGTTGATCTCTCCGCCGCAGGCCCCCGGTGCGTTCCTCCGACGGGGCGCAGAGATCTATCCCATCGAGTGCACCTTGAGGTGAGAATCCCTTCCATCCGATGCCATGGGAACGGGTTCTCCGAAAGGAGCCGATGAGGTCGGCTTCGAGGGTGGCCTTGATCTCGTTGTATTGCTTCTTGAGCTCGTCGAGCAGCTCCTCGTAGGTGATCGGCGTGCCGTCCGCCATCTCGGATGTAGATGGCGATGTGGTTGATGTAGACGATAGTCCCACCGGCGTGCCGTGAATGTGTTGACCGCCAAAACCCACCGGCGGGCAGCGGCCTTGTCAACACCGTAGAGCCGGGAAGAGCCTAGAGCTGCGGCTAGCCGAGACCCCTCCGAGCGACGGCCCGCAATGCTCTTCTCGGTCACACGCGGCGATGCGAAGTGCAAGGGCGTGCCACCCGACCTATACCTGGTCGGGAAGGTGATGGGGATGCCTCGCTTAGTTTCCCGCAGGGCATACATGTAAACGTTAAATACGAGCCTCGATCGGCTCTCGGGTTATCTCCGTGAATCGGCTCAAAGAGCCGATCCACCCATGATTCGTACGGGGTGCACGAATACTTGGTGGTCCTGCTTGATCAAGATAAAGCTAATTAGATCTACAACGATTTAGGGTTTTCACCGCATAATCGGATCATCCTACTCCAGGTTGGGCCTCGCGGCCACGCACGGTGCTCGTAAGCCGATCCTAAACAAGGCCTAAAAACCAACATGAAGTTGATCCTCGGAACATCCCGTTTAGGACTTGCGAACGCCACCCTACGTGCCACCGGATCCTCCCCCTTTGTAAGGCCTAACTATTGCAGTATATTAAACTAATCCTTGTAGACCAAGGAGCAATCGTAACGGACCAGATCTACTAAATAATGATCAAGCGGGTGCCGCCCCACACCCGAGATAGGTGTGAGGGCGGCTAGATATGCAAGGGTTGCACTACGTAAGCATGCTTAAACGAAGAACAATGCTAACCCTAACACATCTAATGATAACTACGTTGCTCGCCATCAAAAGCGCTTCAAGACGAGCAACGCATGAACAACGTGGGCTTAGTGCTGCCTAGATCGCAAGATGCGATCTAGGCAGCATGTCGCTTACCCGATAGAAACCCTCGAGACGAAGGAGTTGGCGATGCGCCGAGATTGGTTTGTTTTGGGTTGAACGTGAGTTGTTGTTTATTCCATAAACCCTAGGTACATATTTATAGTCCAGGGGACTTTCTAATGTGGGCGTGCACCAAACCGTGCACGAGTAAGATTCTACTTTCTAAACTAAGATGCGATCTAATATTTTACAGATACAAGGGCAATTAAACCCAACTTGGTATAACAGGCCGATTCACGTAATCCTCCATGTATATTTCTTTAAGCCCATCCTGATTGCGGCCCACCTCTGACTCGGTTAAATTCTGGTGATAACAACTGCAAAACCTTGCCAACCAAGGCCATGGGAATCATGACCACCCCGGATCAAAGCTCAAGAACTTCCAGAACACCAACCCTCCGGTGTTTAGCAAGACTGAAGAACCCCTCGACGCCGACGACTGGCTCCGTACTATGGAGAACAACTTGGAAGTAGCCGGAGTAGAAGCCAACGAGAAGGTCTTGTTCGCAACCCACTACCTTGCCGGACCAGCTCGAGCCTGGTGGACTAGCACCCGTGCCATGAACGGAGGTCAAGTCATGACTTGGGCAGATTTCAAGCCCTAGTTTAGCAAGTACCATGTACCCCCGGGTCTTATCAAGAAGATGAGGGATGAGTTCCGCTAACTCAAGCAAGGACGGATGACAGTGGTAGAATACCGCGACAGGTTCCTTACACTGTCAAGGTACGCCCCTGACGAGACTGACACCACCGAGAAGAGGCAGGAGAGATTCCTAAACGGACTGCATGATGAGATGCAAACTGTCCTCGTCAACATCCCCTTCGCCGACCTTGAAGCCTTAGTAGACTCCGCCATCCAGATGGAAGGCAAGCTGAACCAAGCCAATGAGAACCGCAAACGCCGCATGATGCACCAGAGTGGGCCCAGCAACGCCCCGAAGTATCGCCCCAGCGCAAGCGGAGGTTTCACTCCAAGGAACAACAACAAGCCCCAGATGCAGAGTTCACGCCCCGGTTATCAGAACCGGAGTGGAGGAAACTCCAGGCCAGGAGGCAACCACAACAACAGCAACTACAACAACAACAACAACAACAACAACAACAACAACAACAACAACAACAACTTCAACCGCGCTCCGCCCAGAGCCCCCAACACCAACAACAACAACACCAACACCGCTCCAAGGACTGGGAGCAACGCCATCCCCGTCGCCCCCAAGGACAAGTCCACCATCACTTGCTATGAGTGCGGAGTGGTGGGACACTACTCCAACGAGTGCCCCAAGAGGTTAGCCAAGAATGCCGCCAACACCGCTGCACCTGCTCAGCAGCAACGCCGCGTCTCCACCGGCAGAAAGTTCGCCCCCAACAACCCCAATAACCGCAACGGTCGTCTCTTCCACATGAACGCCGAAGAAGCCCAGGAAGCACCAGATGTGGTACTGGGTATGTTTTCTGTCAAGTCCGTACCTGCCAGAGTGTTGTTTGATTCCGGAGCATCGCATTCATTTGTCACTGAAGACTTTGCATGCACCAGTAAAATCCAACCTATCAGTTTGAAGCATGTTATGATAGTTCAAATTCCCGGATCAACCACAAAGCCAGAAAATTTTGCAAAAATGTACCCATCAGAATCCATGAAGTAGATTTTTATGCCAATCTAATTATTCTGGGAACCAAAGGTTTGGAAGTCGTACTAGGAATGGACTGGATGTCAGATTGACTGTGCCAAAAAAGCCATCACCATGACTAGTAGCACCGGTATCATAGTAGAACATGTATCTGAAAGACTACCCAGAAAATTCACCTGCAACCAAAGTGTAGCCAAGCCAACTCTGGATCAAATCAGGGTCGTTTGTCGATACCCTGATGTGTCTCCGGATGATCTACCCGGTATGCCCCCGGATCGGGATATCGAGTTCATCATCGAGTTAATACCCGGAACTGGACCTATAGCCCAGAGAGCCTATAGTATGAACCCAACAGAGCTTGTGGAGCTGAAGAAGGAGATCGATGACATGTTAGCCAAAGGTTTGATTCGACCTAGTGCATCACCCTGGAGATCACCAGTGTTATTTGTGGACAAGAAGGATGGTGCCACTCGTCTATGTACGGACTACCGTAAGCTTAACGATGTCACCATCAAGAACAAATACCCCCTACCGAAGATAGAAGACCTGTTCGATCAGTTGACCGGTGCCAAAGTGTTTTCAAACATAGATCTTAGGACTGGTTATCATCAGCTGAAGATTCGCGCCACTGATATCCCAAAGACTGCCTTTACCACCAGATATGGGTTGTATGAGTACAACGTCATGTCGTTTGGATTAACCAATGCCCCAGCTTATTTCATGAACCTCATGAATAAGATTTTCATGAACTTTCTGGACAAGTTTGTCGTTGTCTTCATCGACGACATTCTTATCTACTCCAAGTCTGAAGAGGAACATGAACATCATTTGGAGACTGTCCTAGAAACCCTTAGACACAACCAGCTGTATGCCAAGTTCAGCAAATGTGAGTTTTGGCTGAAGGAAGTAGAATTCCTGGGACACATCTTGTATGCAGTAGGAATTGCCGTAGATCCCGCCAAGATCAAAACTGTTACAGAATGGCAAGCCCCAACCACCCAAACCGAGGTCCGCGCATTTCTTGGATTAGCCGGATATTACCGTAGATTTGTAGAAGGCTTTTCGAGCATCGCTCGACCAATGACCCAACTGTTGAAGAAGGACAAGAAATTTGAGTGGACTGACAAATGTGAAGAAAGTTTCCAGCAACTCAAGAGTAGACTGACCTCAGCCCCAATCCTAATCATGCCGGATATCACCAAGCCCTTTGACGTCTATTGCGACGCCTCCAAGATTGGTCTTGGATGTGTGCTTATGCAAGAAGGCAAAGTGATATCATACCTGTCAAGACAACTGAAGCAACATGAGCAGAATTATCCAACCCACGACTTAGAGCTTGCATCCGTTGTCCTAGCCTTGAAGGTTTGGCGTCATTACCTCATGGGTAATCGATGCGAGATCTACTCCGACCACAAGAGCCTGAAATATATCTTCACCCAGAAGGAGCTGAATATGAGGCAGCACAGATGGATAGAATTGATCAAGGATTACGACATGGAGATTCACTACCACCCCGGCAAGGCCAATGTGGTAGCGGATGCTTTGAGTCGACTGCCGTGTCAGTTGAACTCCATGATCGCAATCGAACAACCTGACCTGTTTCAAGAGTTTGAACAGTTTAGACTTGAACTAGTTAGTAAAGGATTCCTAGCCAGCATCGAGCTTCAACCCACCTTGATCAGCCAGATCAAGGAAGCCCAGAAAGGAAACGCTAGCATCGACGGAATCAAGAACCAGATAGCTGCAGGGAAAGCACCAGGATTCACCGTAGATGAAGCCGGAGTTCTTTGGTACAAAGGACGCCTATGTGTGCCAGCAGATTCTGAACTGAAGCAAGTCATCCTGAAGGAAGCCCATGACACCCTTTACTCAATCCATCCCGGAGGTACCAAGATGTATCAAGACCTGAAGAAACAATTCTGGTGGCATGGAATGAAGCGAGAAATCGGAAGCTACATCGCCAAGTGTGATATCTGTCAGCGAGTCAAGGCGGAACATCAGCGACCCGCAGGATTGCTGCAGCCACTGCAGATTCCAGAATGGAAGTGGGATTCGGTAGGAATGGACTTTATCACAGGTTTGCCCAAATCCAGCAAAGGAAATGATTCGATATGGGTAGTTGTCGATAGATTGACCAAGGTAGCTCATTTCATCCCCGTCAAGACCACATACCAAGGCCCAAAGTTAGCTGAGTTGTACATCTCCAGAATCGTCGCCCTGCACGGAACCCCGAAGTCGATAGTGTCAGATAGAGGATAACAATTCACCTCAAGATTCTGGCAGAAAGTGCATGAAGGACTAGGAACCCGTCTGAATTTCAGCACCTCCTATCACGCGCAGACCGATGGACAGACAGAAAGAGTCAACCAGATACTGGAGGACATGCTAAGAGCATGTGTACTGGAATATGGATCCAAGTGGGAAGACTGCTTGCCTTACGCAGAATTCTCTTACAACAACAGCTACCAAGCCAGCTTACAGATGGCCCCCTTTGAAGCCTTGTACGGAAGGAAGTGCCGTACCCCTCTGAATTGGTCGGAAGTCGAAGAAAGCCAAGTCTTTGGACCAGATGTTCTTCGTGAAGCCGAAGAGAAGGTGCACAAGATCCGCGAGTACATCAAGACGGCGCAATCAAGACAGAAGAGCTACGCCGACAAGAGACGCCGAGAGATGACCTTCGAGATTGGAGACTTTGTCTATCTCAAAGTATCCCCCTGAAAGGAATGCAGAGGTTCCAGCTGAAAGGAAAGCTCGCACCCCGATATGTCGGACCCTTCAAAGTTCTGAGTCGTCGAGGCGAAGTATCTTATCAACTGGAGCTACCGGAAGAAATGTCGGCGGTGCACGACGTGTTTCACATCTCACTCCTCCGTAAGTGCCTTGAAGTCCCCGAGAAGACCGAAGTGTTCAAGAACATCGATCACCGATCGGTGGAAATCAACCAGGACTTGACGTACCGCGAAGTGCCGATTCGCATCCTGGAAGAAGCTTACAGAACCACCCGCACCCGAAGCATCAAGTTCCTGAAGATACAGTGGAGCAACCATACCGAAGATGAAGCCACTTGGGAACGCGAAGACTTCATGAAGAAGGAGTACCCAGATCTCTTTAGTACCTAATTTTCTTTTAGATCTCGGGACGAGATCTTTTGTAAGGGGGAAGGGTTTGTAACATCCCAAATTTCAATAAGAAGAAGAAGAAGATTTCCAGAGATCCAAAATTCAGAACCAACAAAAACTTTTATTTTGCATATAGAGCTATGCATAGGACTTGTGCATTTTGAGTGATATGCCATGATGATTGTTCTTATGCTTATGTGATAAACCCTAAAACCCTAAATTGATCAAGTGAAGATCACCAACCAAATAAAATAAAAGAGAAAGAAATCAAATAAGAAAAACCCTAAAACCCTCACATATGGTCTATGCCATTTTTGCAAATCTTTACCCTAGACCATTTTGATCTTCACCATTAGTTGTATTATGTTACTAAACACTTATTACAACTTTTGGAATCAAAGAAACACAAATCAAATCAAATTCAAACGCAAATTTTGATCACATGGGATAATGGTCAAATCTGCCATTTACATTCTGGTCACCACTTTGAGCCCTTGTATTTCAAGTTTTTCAAACTAAACTTTCCAATTCTTTGCATGTCATCCAAGAGCACATCAAGGTGAACAACTTTGGTAAAGACCACCATGCCAAAATCATCTTGGATCAAAAACTATGCTCATGCAAAGTTGAGACTTTTTAACTTTGGCAACAATCTCACTTTGTGCAAATTTGCATTTCTTTGATTTTTAAAATTCCACCACCACACATGTTTGTCTCTGGTCATTTGCAACCTACCCAAATGCACCAATTTCCACTTTTGAAACCTTTTGAGCTCAACCAAATTTGGGAAGATTTTGAATTTGGCAAATATGGAACAAATCAAAAACACTATTTGCAATAGTGTTGGCCTAACCCTACTGCCCCACTCCACTCTAACTGGTTCCCTTGTCCCCCCTCTCTCTCTTAAACCAAATAGCAAGCCTAGGAGAGGAGCTAGCAAGCCATGGGCATGGCCATGCCGGCCATGCACCACATGTTGAGCCACCCCTCCCTTCTTCCCCTCTGGCCACGGCCACCTTGCCGAAACACACCACCTCACCTCCGTACTGCATCCTATGCCAGCCATTGTCGAGGAGGACGGCGACCGTCGCCGAAAAACGCGCGCCCAGAACGGCATCGGCATGCCGATGATGTCGCGTGTGTGCACGCCGCGGACGTCACTGGACACGCGCGGCCTCGCCACCCTGCGCCTCGCCTGGACCACCGCTCGACGAGTTGAGCACCGCCAGACACACCCTCGACCGCGACCCGTGACCGCCTCCGCCGGAGATGAAGACGAAACCCCGCCGCGGACACCGCCAGACACGGAAGCTTCCCGACAAGGTTGGGCACCGCCTGGGCTAGCTAGCACCGCCTATCGGACCGCCGTGACGTCGTGAACACCGCAGCGCCCTTGCCTAGCTCGCTAGACAACCGGAGACGCTGCGCCCGTGTCGACCTCGCCGCAGCACCACAGGCACTCGCGCGCCTATAATCCATTCGATGATCTGAGCACGCCATCACCTCTCCCTCTTCTCCCTCGACCGCCTGAGCCACTCCACCGTCGACATTCCTCGCCGTAGCTAGCCAATTGCAACCTCACTGCCGCACGCCGCCGCGGAAGCTCGCCGCCGATTGACGCCGCCCCAGGACACGCCGCTTGTATCAGGAGCTTCGCCGTCGACTACACCTTCCTCGCGCACACTGCCAACCCTTGCTGGAGCCTCGGTAAGCGCTCCAACCCCCTAGCCTCGCCGCGCCAGTGAGCTCCTCTCGCCGGCAACGACGATGAACGAGCGTCGTTCGATCTGGATCTAATCCAACGTCCCACGCTGCCCCGTACCGATTCGGGGTTAGTGAGTCGTTGACGGGTGGATCCCACCGTCAGACAGCCCACGCGTGCGTGGACGCGTGGTGGGCTGGACGTGGACCGTTTTAATTCATTTGGCCCGTTAAGCTTTTCCCGCCGGCCCTTTAATTCAAAATTGAAATTCCAAATCCTATTTAAATTCAATACTGGTCCTGACTTTGAATTGCAATAGAATCTGTTTGGCTTGACCAAATTTAACAAACTTTATATTATTGGAAAGCTACTGAAAAGATAACCCAATGCCACTGGTCTCAACCCTAGATCTTTTGTAGAAATAATGTGACAAAAAGAACAAGTCAGGGACTTTTGCACATTCAAATAAATCTTAAAAATCAACCAAAAATGATATTGAGTTGATTTCAACTCTCATATCTCACATTTCACTTACACTAATTGTTTCTGCAAAAATATGGTGTGGTCACTTTGGGTGATCATGCCCTAGTTGAAATAAAGGACTATATGGCTAGTTTAAGTAAGTGATATTGTCCAAAACTGTTATGCAAATCATATGAAGTGTTTCACTTCATTTAAATTTTGTCCCAAGTACTTTCATATGAAGTTTGGACCCCTGGTAAAATACTCTCACATGAAATACTTGGTGAATTTAAATCATAATTAGACTTGTTAAATTGTATGAGGTATTATACCTCATTTAAAGTATTTTCCCAAATGATGATGATGAATGGTTGACTTAGGTCAACATGATTTCATGCATGATTGTTGGGAAGTTAAATCTTAAGAAGATTCAATGAGAGGAAATTATTTTCCTCCAACACTAAATGGAAACTATCATTTACATATGTAATGAGAGGAAATTATTTTTCCTAGAGAAAGAAAACCAATGCACCAAATTGTGTTATGTGTGTTGATAGAATAGTATGTGTGAAGTAATGTGGTGCTTAGTATAGCTCTTGAACTTGTTGAGTGATTATACCTCGTATTCGAATTTAGACGCTAGCACCGGAGAATACCAGGAAGAGGAAGGTTGCTACCAAGAGGAGGAAGAGGAGAACTTTGAGAACTTCCAAGGAAAGCTAATATTCTTGCAAAGTGCAAAGCCCTTTGGGGCAAGGCACCATTAGTTATACCTTACTTACAACAAACCTATCCCAAGTTTTTACCTTACAAGTTGTTACTTGTTTATTTAAAGAGCTACTTTTATAGTTAACTTTGGTCTAAGTCAAGAAGATTACTAGAGTAGCAAAGTTAGTCTCAAGCTAGCCAAGCAAGATAGCACCCCTCATGATTAGTGCTAGTGCTAAATACTAAAACTTGACTACTCTAGATGGGAACATGTGACTTAAAATGAATTTGAAACCTTGGGATGAGGAGTCATTCCATTGAATGATTTTTTGAAGGTGAATATGCCTTGGAGAAGATGGTGATTTTTGATTAAAACTGATATTGGTTTGGATGCGATACCTTTCCAATTTTGAGTACCCCCACAATACCTGATTATGGGTAGGGCTTAACTGGAAATTTATGCATATTAGTATGGGTTCCCTCTGAACACACATCATAGGGGTTATGCCAAGGCTGCCTCCGTTGTTGAGAAATGATGTGAATTGAGGTGAATTGTACGGCCAAGCCTCGTGCGGTTCCCAGAGTTGACAAGTTGGTCTTCACTTGGGAGGCCAAGCTCATGGGGAGAGGTGCTCATACTAGGGTTTGTAAGTGAAAGGTTATGGTTGATGATCCGCGTACCGTGTTACGATGATTCGGGGTTATCCCGACGGATGAAATCAAATGTTGTGGCACAAGTGTGCAACCTCTGCAGAGTGTAAACCTATTCGAATAGTCGTGTCCACGGTTACGGACGGTTGGAAAGGCCATACAGTTTCCGGTGTCAGATTTTTGAAAATATTGGTGAAGTGAATGGTGATTGGTGACTTATTTTTGAATCACCACTTGAGTTGTGGGAATGACACTAATGTTCCCACTTGAGTTAGTTAGCACATGAATAAGTCTTTTCTCAAATACTTGTGAACTAAAATTTGCTTTCTGCAAATAAACTAGAGCTTAGCACCCCCTTACTAGAATTGTTAGCACTTATACTAGTATTAGTTTGCAAGTACTTAAAGTACTCACGGCTTTGTCCCTGGCTATTCAAATGGCTAGAGTATGAAGATGAACAGAACTTACAAGGAGATGACCAGCAGGACGCCTATGACAACTAGGAGTCTTCCGACGTCAAGCGTTGGCCTGTGGACTAGAGAGTCCATTTATCTTTACGCTTCCGCGATGAACTGGTGTTTGTTCGTTGATCAATAGATCAACTATTTGTGTAATATGGATCATGTGATTCAAGTTGTAAGACAATATGGGTTGTAATGAATGATGACTATGACATTCGACTATTATGCCTCGCAACAACAATATTCCTGGGATTGCCATGAATGACATAATAGGCATCTGGACTTAAAAATCCGGGTGTTGACAGCCAGTTCCCTGTTTTCTACTGTTTTTGTATTTTAGAAAAGTTGTATAGGAAATATTCTCGGAATTGGACGAAACAAAATCCGAAGTTTTGATTTTCCCGGAGTGAAGACAGAGTCCAAAGAAGATACGAAGGGGGGTCACAGGGCGCCCAAATCACCCCTAGGTGCGGCCTGGCCTTGGCCCGCGCCTAGGCATGGTCTGGGGCCACCAGGCCTCCACCGACATCATCCTTCCGCCTATATAAAGTTCCAGACGCAAAAACCCTAAATATACAAGCCTCCGTCCATGAAAAGTTTCGTAGCTCCCCGCCGCCGTCGTAGACAAGATTCGGGGGACATAAGTCTCTGTTCCGGCACCCTGCCGGCACTACTGCAGAAACGCTCATCAGTGACAAGCATTTTTTGCTCATCAGTGACAGGCAAGCTGCCTGTCACTCATGAGTTGTCACTGGTGTATGCATCACTAGTGACAGGCAGGTTGCCCGTCACTGGTATCACAATCTAGTGACAGGCAGAGAAATATGCCTGTCACTAGTATGATGGAAGGCTGCAGCCCGCTTGGGCATTCTAGTGACTGGCGCATTGTTGTGCCTGTCACTAGTATATATTTCGGTAGTAAAAAAAATATTGCATTTTGAACGAATATTACCAAGCATGTAAAAAGTAGCATCCAGTAGGCAATGAAAGCACATTATAGAGCATATGTATTATAACAGACACGTGACTCCAAAGCCAAGGTTGAAAATTAGTTACATAGAATTTGAATCCTTCTAAGATTTTTAACTTGCACCGAAACATTGACAAGCTATAAGGATCTGTACATATCTTCAAAAACACCCGCTGCAGCTTTTTGGCACACCATTAGTTAGCACTGTCGAACAAAGAAGCAGTTGTGTGCATGTACAACTATAGGTGTCGTTAAATGCTCTGGCTTGCCACGTCTTCATTGAAATTTGTTGATGAAAGACATATCACGTTAGTACCATCCGGCTGAAAGATAAACCGAATGTTAATTAGTACAAGAATTTGCAGGCATTCAAAGTCTCAATGCCATTTTCCTCCTATACTTTGTAAGGTAGGAAGACCAAACAATATGAAGGAATAGCACGAGGAGTGATGCTTTTGATTACCTCTGGTAAAGGTATAGCAGAAACCAAAGGTTCAGGAGACAACAAGAACCTTTCACCAACACCAAAACTGAAGCCATATACAGCAACACGATCATAAGCGGGAACCTTTACGAAGTCAAAATGGAAACAGTCAGTTATTTCACCAATACTGATGAGAGAAAACATACAGCAACAAGATCACAAGCTTTAACCATTGCAACTGAATATGCAGCAGCCTGTTGATTGGATATTGTTGCATGATGGTAACTCGTTGATCAAACAAATTGTGGACATCAACTTTGACAACTCGATCTCTGCTAAACTAATAATATTCTCATCAAAGATGAAACAACTATTAAATTCAATTTGACTTGTTGCCTGTTGAAGTGCTCATATGCTACAAATTGTGTGATTCAAGATCACAAGAATGCTACTGTAGCTCATTACGTAGTATGAAAAGTTAAGTTGTACAATCTTATCCAGATCTAAGAATTTTGTGCCTTTACAATACAGGCTGGATACCTGCATGTTGATTGTGCTCCCGTGTACTGGAATGAGAAGGAGTTAATACTTAAGGCATACCTTTTCGATCAGATCAGAGGATGCCCCTTTAATGTGCCTGCTGTTAAACAAAAGTACTAAATGTTTTGATTGACTGGTAGCTGTAGTTGCAAAACAACCTAAGTGGTGTCAGATTGTTGAAACGAGCAAGTGGTATCAGATCACATGTCACTATGTTTGGTCGCATACAAATATTTATATGTCTTGGCTAAATATGTACTTAATTTAGTGGAGTATACAGGTACATGTTCAAACTATTGCAGTAAGTAACTTCACTATTAATTTTCTCTATATGGTATGATCATTTAACAAAGCGACATACATTTTGTAAATAGAGTAAATATAAGATTACATTGCTGGTGGATTCTGTAATGGTTAGAAACGACATGTTGAGCAAGATCTAGAAAGAATCATCGCAATGCACCAGATTTTACAGCAGCAGTCTTCGTTCGAATCTGATTGAACCTGCCATTGCTAGTTTTGCTCCTAAGTGCTAAATGTGATGCACCTGATGAATCTGATCTTACATGAATCATTTTAAAAGAAAGAAATCAAAAGTAGACTTCACTCTAAATTTGGTATGCGTGAGCCATGGACAACTTTGCAGATTTTCCTTACCCAATGTGTATTGTATATGTACACCTACAATTTAAGTATCCTGGTGGTGCATGAAGCTTACTGGACTCCTATAGAACACTGGTTTTTAGCCAAATTTCAGCATTATTTCAAAGCAAGTAATAGCATGTCTTAAAGCTACCATATGCTTTTGTTTATTACACGGATACATGGTCATTGTCCTTTCAGGAAAATTAAAATTAACTAAAGTTTTTGGGAATGGTGGTTAATTGTCAACTCAGTGAGGTGATAAGACAGAGGGAGCGCATCAAGCAGAAAAAAGTAAAAAGATTGCAGACAGCTACATATACCAGAATCTTTTTCAACACTTCATAATCCCTTTTCACCGCATTGTTTTTAAGTGAATCCAAGTAAAAAGCCTTGCATTTGCTCACCGTGAGAATAATCAGAACCCAGTGACCCCTGCATAAACATGAGGATTATGTCAAGAAGAAGAGCCTTTGTTTGGCCGTGTCCATCATATATATTAAGGGCATGCATATTAAGAACTTGGCCTTGTCCATCATATATATTAAGAAATTGGTCATCGACGTAATATGTATTCAGCAAAGAGATGAATATTGTGGACGCCCACTTAATAGCAAAATCAGCAACTGACAGCAAGTAATGGTCTAGAGAAAAGAAAACAAGGTGCACCAAGATAAGGGACATGCGTGTGATGCTCTTCCATCAATTCTTGCAAAATGTAAATAAAATCGCAGGTCAACACACCACATGACAGTGAGAACATTCTCCAATAAATCAGACCAAAGTTTCCTATCAAATGCAAACTTTAAGCTAGTTTTGTGGCTCTTAGTTCCTTTCCTAAAATAGAGTTTGTAGTACTAATGTACAATCAGTACAGAGACTGCTACTCTCTTTTTGCGAATTGATGAATGTCGAATTAGCATGGTGTAGTTTAGAAAATATTTTCACGGGTTTATGGTATAGATGCATCCAAACAATTCCATGCTGTTCTTGTGACTTATTTTCTTCTGCGATACCTTCTTCAGTTTCAGAAGTAGGAAGAGAATCGGAATCATCAGCAGATGAGTCATAGCTGTCCGAAGATTCTTCAATTCCTGCAAACAGTTCTATATGTGAGGAATAAAATACACAAGAATGTATGTTAATTAAGAGAATGGCAATGCACAAATACTCTTACTAAGAATCGAAATACAAGGTTCAGCTGAAAAAGATATTCTTAACTAAACATTACACGTCTCCTACAACTGAACCAAGGATCCTCTGGAAGAACATTCAAGTAAAAAATTTTCAGCATATTCGAGACCACTATCATATTTATAGCATCTTCTACAGTTTATCTGACCAATGTTTAATTAGGAATGGCTTGCTTCTCTGTCCTCCACATCGATCTACAGGTAGAAAGAGAGAAGAAAGAACAAACAATATTCTTCAACAGTTGTATAGGTACACAACCAAAAGACAAGAACTGTGTGTACATTGCATCTAGCAAATAACTACATGATCCAATTTAATAAGATACTTTCTTTCCATAGCAGGCAACTACAATAGAACACCAAAATTATCTAATACGTGCAGACCTGATGCAACAATCAGCACCTTCATTATTACTATTTCAGATCCAAGCTACAATTGATCTTTACTGAACTGAGATAAACATGTAATATCCCAGGTAATGGGGTTACAAAAATAGAGGAAACAGATGTGTGCATTGCATTCATGCATAGAAAATCTGGGGAATTTTCGCGCTTTAAAGAAAAACTGTCACGATGAATCGAAGTTTCACTTGACCTTGGTGGAATTGAAGTAGCTTATCAAGTCAAGTGCTATAAACCTCAATGTGACTTTGTTAAAACCTTGTTTTGGGTAGAGATAATTTGATCTAAGGGGATTGATCAAATGGAACTAATAATCAACACAACAACACTTTACTCAATGATCAATTGCTTGATCTTATAAAAGATCATAACATGGTATTCTTTGCCATAACATAAGAACATCTATTAAATTGGAAATCAAGTAATAATAAATGGAGAACCCATTCTTCACTTATCCTCTCCATGTCTTAAAACTAACCCATGTCCTTACCATGAACCTCATGGTAATTCTTGAACTCAACACCAACACAAGCTTATCATTAAACCCTAGAGATGGGAGAAGCCTATAACCATCAAATAGATAATAATCAAACTCTAAGTTATTAACACTTAAAAGTTAAGAAACTACACTTGGGGTATAATTGAATTCACTTTAAAACTAATTACCAAATATGGTAAAACACAAGGACCTAAGTGCATAAAAGTCACCCATTCTTATTTTAATCATAACTTATTAAATATGTGGAATATTACAAAACTAAATTCGTTTACATTACGAATTATAGTTCAAACTATTTGAATAAAATAAACTATGAGTACTTTGAAACTCATATGATCATGCCTTGATGAAATCAAACAACATCATTCAAAATTGGGGTATAATCCTTATCTTTGACATTTTGATCCCAATAATGATATAAATACCATCACATATGATATAGTGACTCAACCACAAGCATAAAATCATTCACAAGATATTTAGTAACAAAAGCCACTTGGCTCTCCAAAAACAAATCACAAGAGAGGATAATACCCATGCCACATTGGATGAAAATATCTACATAGCTTGCATCCTAAGCAATGCCACCTCATGCTTAAAGGATTGCTATGGATGAGAGCATGACAACCAAGCACCTTACTCATCAAATTAAAGCAAGAGTCATCCACCCATGTGTCATGATATTAGACCATGCCCAAGCCTATAAAAGGAACCCTCTACCCCATTCATCTCATCATCTTGCACCATGATGCAAGAAGACCAACAGATTGAGCCACTCCATAAAATAGTTAGGATCAAGATGAAGCAGCTAGGAGGTGGAGGCATGCCACAAGATGCAGGTTTATCGGAATCCTGAAGAACAAGCTACAAAAGATAGCAAGGTAGAATTCTTAGGCAGACCACATGCTTAGATAATCATATCATTATTCCTTGAGTAGAAACCTAGATTATAGTCCAAGTCCTTGTAGAATGAGAGGGGTAATTGGTACAACCATATCTAAATATTTCAAGCCAAACCTTGATCATTATAAATTGTGTAGTGATCATAAACCCTAAGAACTTGAAGTAGAAGATATAAGCTCATAAGTAAAGCTTAGAGTAATATATATGGTGAGAAACCATTCATCATTATAACCAAAGTTAACTATAAAAATAAATATAGCTACTTTAGCTACTTTAACAATAGATTAAGAATATAATAGAAACCTATTGGTAGAAGATAAAACCAATTCTCAGATCCTTAGTAACTAAAGGAGCACATGAAATATTAAGCAAGTAACCATTTTTATCCTGCATTGGGGAGAGTAAACCTAGCCAATACAATATGGTATCATCTCATATCTACAACCTAGAATTATATCTCAACTCTAGTTAGTGTATCACTTAAGTGATCATAACTAAAAAACTAAACCATATTTGAGATCCAAACCATGTGTCATTAGATAAATAGCATTTGAACCCTACTGGTTCATTAATTAAATCCTATGCTTCAATTATAAAACATAAGAGCCACCTAATGTTAAGTCCTATAAGTAAACCATGGTGGTGATCAACCACTTATCATTATAATTAAGACCAAACCATGATGAGAGTAGAATTACCCTAGGTATTTCAAGGTATTATTGAGTATAATTCTAGTGCTATCCTTGAAATAGAGTTATACTAACACTTACAAGACCTTAACAAATCAGTGGTCCCATAAGATCATATGCAAGGGATCAAATTCTCAGATAAGAGATCTAGTACTTAGAAAGACTTATGCACATGAGATCATGTCATTAAGTTCCTTGTTTAATAGAACTCCATAAACCAACATTACTTGGTAACTTGTTTCTTGCAAAGCAATACCAAATAAAACAAGATATATCACTAAGAAAGAAAACTACCAATTGGAAAACAATTTGAATATTCCCAAAGATAATATTCCAATTCATGTCCATAGGGGTATTGAAATTCAAATACCAATAATAATAAATTAAACCAATGTTATGGTGCCATATTAAATTTGCGACTACACCACTCAAGACCTTGCAGTATCTTGAACAAATCCTTATATGAATTAGATGAGCAATACCTGCAAGATAGAAAATAATTAAAATCTGCATTCAAAACAGAATTTAAAACAAGAAAGAAAAAGAAAAACAGAAATAAATTAAAAAGAAGAAAGGACTTACCTGCGGACCCGAGCAGCCCAGCGAGCAGCCCTGCTCGGCAGCCCAACACCACGGCCCAAGGCCAGCCCAATACCCTTTCGTCTCTAAATATCGAGGACGAGCTCGTCCTCATCCTCTTCCTCGCATGGAGGACAGCACGAAGACGTGCTTCCCTTCTCCTCGGCGCTGGCAGCTCCTCCTTGATCGACATCGTGACGAGGCTCACCCCTGCGCCCTATAAAAGCTCCGAGACGATCACTGGCTCGCTTTCTTCCTCCTCTGCTAGATTTTCCCCAATTTCCGAAACCCTAGCCGCTCAGACGTCGACCATCGCCGTCGATTGAGGCGTTCCCAGACCTTGCCGTTACCACCAATAGCACCGCCATGGTCGACATGCTCTCTGTGCGGGAGGAATCGACCCTGAGTGTCTCCTAGCGCCGACAAGCAACCTCGGCTTCCACGGCGGCCGTCGCCATGAATTCCGGCGACTCAAGTCACCTCCGGCCACGCCATCAAGCGCGTCGTGCCCCTGGTGAGCCACTGATTCCTCTGGCTTGCTTAAATCGCTCGATTGCATCCCGTAACATGCCCAGCACCGTTGGTCCGTGAACTCTGCCGCTCGGCCTCACCGGCGAGCAAGCTCCGGCGACCTTTTAGGAGCGGCGCCACCACCAAATTGTTCGTCTCGGTGCACTGAGTCTCGTGATGCAAGTAGATTATCTGCGCGAGCCCGGAATCGACGGCGATCGTCGATTTCCGCCGGCCACCGTGCACATTGCCATGTTGGCAATTTTGACTGGGTCAATCACGCGTGGCAGGTGACCTGGCCACTGGCCCACCTGTCTGCGTCTGTGGGTAGTAGTAGCCCGGGTACATTTAGTAGTTTTTGTTTTATTTCAAATACCAGAAAAATACTGCAACTTCAAGTAAATTTAGAAAATTCATTACAATTCAGAAAAATACAAATTAGATATCAAAATGTTCCTAAAAAGAAAATATATCCAATAAAAATATAATATGGAATTTTTATTGTTAATAAAAATTTAATTATTTTAAACTCATTAATTAAGTCTTTTCTTTTATACTTGATTGAATTAAAATTCAATAAATAAGGAAAACTTTAAAAATTAAATAGAAACCAGTAAAGAAATAAAGAAAACTTTAAAACTAATTTCTTTATTATTTTGTTAAATCCTTATTAGAGAGATTTAAACCCTGATTAATAATTACCATAATTATTAATTGTTAAAAAAATAATAAAATGCCAAATTCAATATTATTTTTATTCCAAGTTACTAATAACTTCAACTTTAAAATGAAGTTATTAATCATAGAACTACATGGTTAATAGCAAACCCTAATTCAATATTGAATGATATTACAACCCTATCATTTCATGTTGAACTCTAAAACCCTAAATTAATTAGGAACCCTAGCTCCATTATTACATGTGAACCCTAATTTGTTTCTAACCTAAACCCAAGGTTAGAACAGGTGATCATGGTACTTTAATTCAAATCATAAAGCTACCATTAGCAACTAAAGACATACCTAGGTTCACATAAAATGTAGAAGAACTATCACTAATATATGAGTATCCCATGTATTCATCAGACCTAAATAATCAAGTAGGATCAACCAAATCTAAACCCTAGATTCTATTACCAAAACCCTCATCTTTAATTATCCATGCCTAGCATCACACCATTGTGATGAACCCAAATAGCAACCATGCTTATTATCTTGCATTAACTAACCACACTCCACTAAACCCTACTAGTGTGAAATACTTAGGAACCATTCCATTTAAGAACCAACCATTCTTTACTTAGGGAATTAAATAGCAAACCTAAACGATCTCAACATAATTGATATACTTCTTATTATTTAAGAAGTATGTTCTTCAAAAGTTATTCTTTTGAAGTAAACCGAGAACCATCATCAACCCTGCTTATAAGGACCTATAAACCCTAGCCAACTATCACTAGCAAGATAAACCAATCTTGATAGCACCCATGTGGAATTAATTGCTTAAGATGCCTAGGCTTAATTCAACAATACAAGCCCTAGTAGCTGATGAATCCAACTAGGTTGTGATCCATCTAAACCTTGCTCCGAAATTAGTTGAAACCATAGTAAACCATAGAACTCCACAACCCTAATTATCATACTTGTTCTTTATTAAAGAACGTGTTCTTCAAAAGTTATTCTTTTGAAGTATATGATAATTAATCATTAACCATGCCATGTAGTGCTAAAAACAACCACTATTCATTACATGTTAGGATTATACCAAATGTTATAGTTATGTGCTACTAATATTATTGTAATGATATATTGCAAGCACTGTTTATGATACCATGTAACCACACCCGAATAAGAACCTTGTATGAGAATCATTCTAAAAAAATGCAACACACCCCGAACTAATCAATACCACTCACTAATCCTAAATCATCGGGGTTAGGCCACGCTTAGAGCGATTGCATCTCATTATTATGCATTATTTCATCCTTGCCAATCTTTTAAACATCGTCCTTACCGGACGATGATGCTATTTCAGAAGTTGGAGTTACTACGTATCGAAGACCTTGTCTGCATAATCTTGCAGTCAAGAAAAGCAAGTTCATCGCTTGCTCATGTCATTTGAGTATTTCTATCAAATTACTTGCAAAGTATTATGGTTATCACTATCGCATAAAAATCAAAACCACTACTTTCATAATTATGAATATGACTATGTGGTGGGCAATGGAACCATGGATTGTGTTGATATGGTGGAGGTTCCATTGCACGGGTTTATATCCATCTAGGATTAAACAACAAATGTCGCCAGTGATTCTTGTGCCGTAATACCCGTGTTAACCATAAGATCCGGAGTGGGACGGAGTAGTCAAAAGTGTTTCCACCTCTCGTTCATCAACGGATGCGCTTTACCGTAGTACACTTGTAATCCAAGGGGGCAAGTCTGGTGAGGCTGGGGAGTCCTAAGTCCCCACGGCATAGTCCGTAATACACTTGTCGCCCGAAGGAGCAAGATGGTGAGGCCGGGGAGTCCTAAGTCCCCACGGTATTGCGGTCTATGATGGGTTGCAGCCACCGGCGTAGGAGTGTATGGTAGAGCCCAGCACCGTTGTCGTGGTCGGGGTCCACCCCGAAATACGGGAATAATGGGACCGACGTGGACCCGTGGTCGGCGCATGCAACAAAGGGTGGGTGTTCGAGGCAGCGGAGGAACATGATTGGCTAGACCTTATACCGGGCCTCACACCACGAGAAGTGTGGACGAGCTCGCGGCTCGGTTGGCACCAAGGTTAAGATCTCTTATGGGTAAAGCAACACACCTCTGCGAGTGTAAAGAACCGTGACCTGTCACTCCCTGTTGCGGGATATGGAACTGCGAACGCGGCCGGAGAGGAGCTCCATGAAGTTCTAGTAAACCGGTGAAGGCTGAGGGACATAGTTCTTCCGAATAAAAGCAACCTTTTGAAGAAATGGTTATGAAAACCTGCATTGGTGTTAGACTTTCTGGTCTAATGCTGTAGCTAGTGCATTAAACACCTCTTTCCTATAATGAACTTGTTGAGTACGCTCGTACTCATCCCACTCTTAAATCCCCTACTTAGATATGGAGGCATCGAAGGAGGATCTACAGTACAACTCGAAGGCCGAGGAGTCAACAACTACTTCACGAGACAAGACCTTGTCAGAAGAGTCAAATACCACATCCAGCAAGGAGAAACCTAGATTAGCAATAGAAAGGAACTAGCTTCCTAAACTTAGCTCCTATTTAGCTAGAATCTATTCATAGCCTCTGTAGCTAGTTAAATACTCTACAAGTAGAGTTCGTGTTAGGATTAGACTACGAGTCGTTCTCCTGGAGTTTATTTGCAGTTTTACCTCATTGTGAAGTAGGAGGCTCGTGCTGATCTTCTGTAACAGAGTCTGTATGTAATTCTATAGACATGCCTTGGACCCGCATATGTTTCTGTTGTACCACTCCGAGCGATATAATACTAGTGGAACGGTGTTTCATTGGTGTTATATCGGACTTGCATACTACACCATGCGGTGGTATGCCGGGTCACCACAGTTGGTATCGGAGCAAATGCTTTGACCTTAGGATTAAAACCCTTTAAAGGAGACCTATAGGATTGGTAGTGTCTATAGGAAGTTGTCCTAGGTAAACCAAATACTTCTTATGACTTGAGATGGATATTCACTTGAGAATAGTCCTGACACACTTGAGTCAACATTTCCTACCCATCCTTCCTAAGTGAAGTTAGTTAGCTACTCCAAAACATGTAGCACATCAATAAGTCCTTAAAACAATAGATGAGTAGATCACAGTTGGTATACAATACATGGTAGTCCAAAGAGAGGATACAACCATAAGGAAGATATCCTAGTGGAAGATGTGTACCAACATATGTTATGATTAAGTAAGAGTTATCCAGACCTGTAATAGAAATTATATCAAATAACAAAGATAAAAACAAGTGATTTGAGGTAGTATAGACCATGATGAGTCAATCATGGAAGGTAAGTAAGAGAGACAGGAAAATAATATGTCTAGTTATATGGTAGAGTTGTTAATCATATATGATTCACCTGAGAATCATTATGTGATGGAATAGAACGTCATAAACATTTTGAAGGAGAACAATAAGAAGCTAGACAATAGTGCAAGAACTGTGTTCCAAAAATATGGGAAGTGTGCCAAGCACATCATGACCATAGTCTTATGAAAGAAACACTTGGAAGTATAGGAGCTATAACCTAATAGATAGGTATTCAGAGTAGACATGGTAGAACTAATTATATCTTAGGAGGTAGTCCTCAATAGCACGAATATATGGTATCCTATTTGTCAGTACTTCCAAAGAAAACTAGATTAATTTCAACTATTCCAGGCCACTTTGTTTCAAGTTTATCTCGTTGCAAATGTGCAATTAAGATAAATGTTGATACAAATAATAGAAATCCACCTATTTGTGCTAAGTATCACGATACAAACCTATATTATGTGGTGTTATATACTACACATCTCAGCCTGATGTTTAGAGATGTCTTACTCAACTATTATTATTCAGGCTTATGATGGTGTGTATTATTAGCACAAAGCTGAATCTTATTGGATTTTATTGGATTTTCATTGATTGACTAGATCCATACATGAAGTTCGACTTTGATATGCAAATGCATGTTGCAATATCAAGTTCCTACTTGATGCTATAGATCTAGAGGGTAATGGTAAACGTGTGAGGAAGTGACGAATTCTGAAGATCTTAAAGACATGAGGAAGGTCCATCAGCGGAAAGGAGTAAAGTTGTGGGAAGCAACCACAATATTCAGAAGGAAGTACCAATCAAAACTCATGCTTTACCTCAACAGAGGAGTACTTTAGTACATAAGAAGCATGAAGGTGAGAAATCAGGTGATTATGGAGTAGTAGAAGTAGAACCATAATCATTATGGAAGAGGGAATGCATGGGAAATCACTTAGGATACTATATTCATAGTGTCAGCTAGTGGTTTTCTTGCAACAATAAACCCTCGAAGAAAGGAAGATGATATATGAAACCATAGAAGATATAAGAAGACCATAGTTAATATCAGAAGACCACTATTGGTATAATATCAATACTGCGAGATAAAATAGAAGATGTCTCGTACAGTTGATCAGAACCTATAATAGAATCCATTTTTTTTAGATATCAAATAGCCACAGTTGGTATAATAACCACAGCTGGTATCAGTTGGTATTACAAATAGTCCACTATTTAATTAGTTGTAACAAAAGTTTGTGAACAAATAAAAATCTTGTCAGCCAAATAGCTAGATCTATAAACAATTAGTCAAAGGATTCACAGTGGATGTCCACAATTGAGTGGATACACCACAAAGTTTCTTCGCAAAACCTTAGATGGATATAAATTATAAACAATACCTATACCAATATTCTAATCATAAGTCCAATAGTTGGAAGAAAAGGAGTTGAAGACCATAAGAAAACTCTAAGGGGTAGAGTAAAGACTGAGTGGATGTACAATAACCCAATATTTGGAGTAAGAAAGATGAAGAAGGTCTGAACTGAGAGGAAGTTCAATCTTATTTTCATAAGATTATTGAGCACTATTTTCAGAAGTATGCCAGACCAGAAGTCGAGGTTTATACCTCGAGGAAGTAAGGATTGGACTATAACTTGAGAAAGGGAGTAATATTTACTCAGAAGTACAATAGCTCAAGTCAGCTAAGTTTAATGAAGTTGGATGAAGAAGATATTGTAGACCAAATACAGCTCGAGTAGGTCAAAGACTGAAGGGATTTGACCATACCAATACCAAAGACTAATAGAATGATTCCTTTCATGGAACCTAAATAACCCAAAATAGTTATAAGTATCAACTATAAACCATGATTGGATGGACTATATAAGTCTAATCCATTCCTAGGAAAATAAACCATCACAACCATTTCCATGGTAAGTACCTTATCAAGTACCATTACTGCAATTTTTGTACTAAGGGAAAACAAAGTCCTATTTTATCAAATAGGAGAATGTTATCCAATTAGTCTTCAGTTAAGACTAGCAGCACCAGAAGAAGTCTCAATCATTGAATCTTCATTGAGAAAGGAAACAAGTTTATAGAGTTGGAAGAAACCAATGAATCAAAGTTAAAACCATGGTTCAGAGACAAACCCTAATGGATTCCAGGAAGAATCTGAACAAGGGATATATTCAATTATATCTAGTGAGATCAATATGGAGTTCGAGAAAAGTGGCAGTCAATACAAGTCAGAACCACGCTCCGAAACGTGAGAGAGATCAAACTTCGAGGACGAAGTTTAGTTTAAGGGGTAGAGACTGTAATATCCCAGGTAATGGGGTTACAAAAATAGAGGAAACAGATGTGTGCATTGCATTCATGCATAGAAAATCTGGGGAATTTTCGCGCTTTAAAGAAAAACTGTCACAGTAACTGAAGTTTCACTTGACCTTGGTGGAATTGAAGTAGCTTATCAAGTCAAGTGCTATAAACCTCAATGTGACTTTGTTAAAACCTTGTTTTGGGTAGAGATAATTTGATCTAAGGGGATTGATCAAATGGAACTAATAATCAACACAACAACACTTTACTCAATGATCAATTGCTTGATCTTATAAAAGATCATAACATGGTATTCTTTGCCATAACATAAGAACATCTATTAAATTGGAAATCAAGTAATAATAAATGGAGAACCCATTCTTCACTTATCCTCTCCATGTCTTAAAACTAACCCATGTCCTTACCATGAACCTCATGGTAATTCTTGAACTCAACACCAACACAAGCTTATCATTAAACCCTAGAGATGGGAGAAGCCTATAACCATCAAATAGATAATAATCAAACTCTAAGTTATTAACACTTAAAAGTTAAGAAACTACACTTGGGGTATAATTGAATTCACTTTAAAACTAATTACCAAATATGGTAAAACACAAGGACCTAAGTGCATAAAAGTCACCCATTCTTATTTTAATCATAACTTATTAAATATGTGGAATATTACAAAACTAAATTCGTTTACATTACGAATTATAGTTCAAACTATTTGAATAAAATAAACTATGAGTACTTTGAAACTCATATGATCATGCCTTGATGAAATCAAACAACATCATTCAAAATTGGGGTATAATCCTTATCTTTGACATTTTGATCCCAATAATGATATAAATACCATCACATATGATATAGTGACTCAACCACAAGCATAAAATCATTCACAAGATATTTAGTAACAAAAGCCACTTGGCTCTCCAAAAACAAATCACAAGAGAGGATAATACCCATGCCACATTGGATGAAAATATCTACATAGCTTGCATCCTAAGCAATGCCACCTCATGCTTAAAGGATTGCTATGGATGAGAGCATGACAACCAAGCACCTTACTCATCAAATTAAAGCAAGAGTCATCCACCCATGTGTCATGATATTAGACCATGCCCAAGCCTATAAAAGGAACCCTCTACCCCATTCATCTCATCATCTTGCACCATGATGCAAGAAGACCAACAGATTGAGCCACTCCATAAAATAGTTAGGATCAAGATGAAGCAGCTAGGAGGTGGAGGCATGCCACAAGATGCAGGTTTATCAGAATTCCTGAAGAACAAGCTACAAAAGATAGCAAGGTAGAATTCTTAGGCAGACCACATGCTTAGATAATCATATCATTATTCCTTGAGTAGAAACCTAGATTATAGTCCAAGTCCTTGTAGAATGAGAGGGGTAATTGGTACAACCGTATCTAAATATTTCTAGTAATAACTTAGGAAGCCAAACCTTGATCATTATAAATTGTGTAGTGATCATAAACCCTAAGAACTTGAAGTAGAAGATATAAGCTCATAAGTAAAGCTTAGAGTAATATATATGGTGAGAAACCATTCATCATTATAACCAAAGTTAACTATAAAAATAAATATAGCTACTTTAGCTACTTTAACAATAGATTAAGAATATAATAGAAACCTATTGGTAGAAGATAAAACCAATTCTCAGATCCTTAGTAACTAAAGGAGCACATGAAATATTAAGCAAGTAACCATTTTTATCCTGCATTGGGGAGAGTAAACCTAGCCAATACAATATGGTATCATCTCATATCTACAACCTAGAATTATATCTCAACTCTAGTTAGTGTATCACTTAAGTGATCATAACTAAAAAACTAAACCATATTTGAGATCCAAACCATGTGTCATTAGATAAATAGCATTTGAACCCTACTGGTTCATTAATTAAATCCTATGCTTCAATTATAAAACATAAGAGCCACCTAATGTTAAGTCCTATAAGTAAACCATGGTAGTGATCAACCACCTATCATTATAATTAAGACCAAACCAAGATGAGAGTAGAATTACCCTAGGTATTTCTAGGTGTTATTGAGTATAATTCTAGTGCTATCCTTGAAATAGAGTTATACTAAAACTTACAAGACCTTAACAAATCAGTGGTCCCATAAGATCATATGCAAGGGATCAAATTCTCAGATAAGAGATCTAGTACTTAGAAAGACTTATGCACATGAGATCATGTCATTAAGTTCCTTGTTTAATAGAACTCCATAAACCAACATTACTTGGTAACTTGTTTCTTGCAAAGCAATACCAAATAAAACAAGATATATCACTAAGAAAGAAAACTACCAATTGGAAAACAATTTGAATATTCCCAAAGATAATATTCCAATTCATGTCCATAGGGGTATTGAAATTCAAATACCAATAATAATAAATTAAACCAATGTTATGGTGCCATATTAAATTTGCGACTACACCACTCAAGACCTTGCAGTATCTTGAACAAATCCTTATATGAATTAGATGAGCAATACCTGCAAGATAGAAAATAATTAAAATCTGCATTCAAAACAGAATTTAAAACAAGAAAGAAAAAGAAAAACAGAAATAAATTAAAAAGAAGAAAGGACTTACCTGGCAGACCCGAGCAGCCCAGCAGCAGCCTGCTCAGCAGCCCAACACCACGGCCCAAGGCCAGCCCAATACCCTTTCGTCTCTAAATATCGAGGACGAGCTCGTCCTCATCCTCTTCCTCGCATGGAGGACAGCACGAAGACGTGCTTCCCTTCTCCTCGGCGCTGGCAGCTCCTCCTTGATCGACATCGTGACGAGGCTCACCCCTGCGCCCTATAAAAGCTCCGAGACGATCATCGGCTCGCTTTCTTCCTCCTCTGCTAGATTTTCCCCAATTTCCGAAACCCTAGCCGCTCAGACGTCGACCATCGCCGTCGATTGAGGCGTTCCCAGACCTTGCCGTTACCACCAATAGCACCGCCATGGTCGACATGCTCTCTGTGCGGGAGGAATCGACCCTGAGTGTCTCCTAGCGCCGACAGCAACCTCAGCTTCCCTGGCGGCCGTCGCCATGAATTCCGGCGACTCAAGTCACCTCCGGCCACGCCATCAAGCGCGTCGTGCCCCTGGTGAGCCACTGATTCCCCTGGCTTGCTTAAATCGCTCGATTGCATCCCGTAACATGCCCAGCACCGTTGGTCCGTGAACTCTGCCGCTCGGCCTCACCGGCGAGCAAGCTCCGGCGACCTTTTAGGAGCGGCGCCACCACCAAATTGTTCCTCTCGGTGCACTGAGTCTCGTGATGCAAGTAGATTATCTGCGCGAGCCCGGAATCGACGGCGATCGTCGATTTCCGCCGGCCACCGTGCACATTGCCATGTTGGCAATTTTGACTGGGTCAATCACGCGTGGCAGGTGACTCGGCCACCGGCCCACCTGTCTCGCGTCCGTAGGTAGTAGTAGCCCGGGTACATTTAGTAGTTTTTGTTTTATTTCAAATACCAGAAAAATACTGCAACTTCAAGTAAATTTAGAAAATTCATTACAATTCAGAAAAATACAAATTAGATATCAAAATGTTCCTAAAAAGAAAATATATCCAATAAAAATATAATATGGAATTTTTATTGTTAATAAAAATTTAATTATTTTAAACTCATTAATTAAGTCTTTTCTTTTATACTTGATTGAATTAAAATTCAATAAATAAGGAAAACTTTAAAAATTAAATAGAAACCAAGTAAAGAAATAAAGAAAACTTTAAAACTAATTTCTTTATTATTTTGTTAAATCCTTATTAGAGAGATTTAAACCCCGATTAATAATTACCATAATTATTAATTGTTAAAAAAATAATAAAATGCCAAATTCAATATTATTTTTATTCCAAGTTACTAATAACTTCAACTTTAAAATGAAGTTATTAATCATAGAACTACATGGTTAATAGCAAACCTTAATTCAATATTGAATGATATTACAACCCTATCATTTCATGTTGAACTCTAAAACCCTAAATTAATTAGGAACCCTAGCTCCATTATTACATGTGAACCCTAATTTGTTTCTAACCTAAACCCAAGGTTAGAACAGGTGATCATGGTACTTTAATTCAAATCATAAAGCTACCATTAGCAACTAAAGACATACCTAGGTTCACATAAAATGTAGAAGAACTATCACTAATATATGAGTATCCCATGTATTCATCAGACCTAAATAATCAAGTAGGATCAACCAAATCTAAACCCTAGATTCTATTACCAAAACCCTCATCTTTAATTATCCATGCCTAGCATCACACCATTGTGATGAACCCAAATAGCAACCATGCTTATTATCTTGCATTAACTAACCACACTCCACTAAACCCTACTAGTGTGAAATACTTAGGAACCATTCCATTTAAGAACCAACCATTCTTTACTTAGGGAATTAAATAGCAAACCTAAACGATCTCAACATAATTGATATACTTCTTATTATTTAAGAAGTATGTTCTTCAAAAGTTATTCTTTTGAAGTAAACCGAGAACCATCATCAACCCTGCTTATAAGGACCTATAAACCCTAGCCAACTATCACTAGCAAGATAAACCAATCTTGATAGCACCCATGTGGAATTAATTGCTTAAGATGCCTAGGCTTAATTCAACAATACAAGCCCTAGTAGCTGATGAATCCAACTAGGTTGTGATCCATCTAAACCTTGCTCCAGAAATTAGTTGAAACCATAGTAAACCATAGAACTCCACAACCCTAATTATCATACTTGTTCTTTATTAAAGAACGTGTTCTTCAAAAGTTATTCTTTTGAAGTATATGATAATTAATCATTAACCATGCCATGTAGTGCTAAAAACAACCACTATTCATTACATGTTAGGATTATACCAAATGTTATAGTTATGTGCTACTAATATTATTGTAATGATATATTGCAGTACCTGTTTATGATACCATGTAACCACACCTGAATAAGAACCTTGTATGAGAATCATTCTAAAAAAATGCAACACACCCTGAACTAATCAATACCACTCACTAATCCTAAATCATCGGGGTTAGGCCACGCTTAGAGCGATTGCATCTCATTATTATGCATTATTTCATCCTTGCCAATCTTTTAAACATCGTCCTTACCGGACGATGATGCTATTTCGAAGTTGGAGTTACTACGTATCGAAGACCTTGTCTGCATAATCTTGCAGTCAAGAAAAGCAAGTTCATCGCTTGCTCATGTCATTTGAGTATTTCTATCAAATTACTTGCAAAGTATTATGGTTATCACTATCGCATAAAAATCAAAACCACTACTTTCATAATTATGAATATGACTATGTGGTGGGCAATGGAACCATGGATTGTGTTGATATGGTGGAGGTTCCATTGCACGGGTTTATATCCATCTAGGATTAAACAACAAATGTCGCCAGTGATTCTTGTGCCGTAATACCCGTGTTAACCATAAGATCCGGAGTGGGACGGAGTAGTCAAAAGTGTTTCCACCTCTCGTTCATCAACGGATGCGCTTTACCGTAGTACACTTGTAATCCAAGGGGGCAAGCCGGTGAGGCCGGGGAGTCCTAAGTCCCCACGGCATAGTCCGTAGTACACTTGTCGCCCGAAGGAGCAAGATGGTGAGGCTGGGGAGTCCTAAGTCCCCACGGTATTGCGGTCTATGATGGGTTGCAGCCACCGGCGTAGGAGTGTATGGTAGAGCCCAAGCATCGTTGTCGTGGTCGGGGTCCACCCTGAAATACGGGAATAATGGGACCGACGTGGACCCAGGGTCGGCGCATGCAACAAAGGGTGGGTGTTCGAGGCAGCGGAGGAACATGATTGGCTAGACCTTATACCGGGCCTCACACCACAGGAAGTGTGGACGAGCTCGCGGCTCGGTTGGCACCAAGGTTAAGATCTCTTATGGGTAAAGCAACACACCTCTGCAGAGTGTAAAGAACCGTGACCTGTCACTCCCTGTTCCGGGATATGGAACTGCGAACGCTGCCGGAAAGGAGCTCCATGAAGTTCTAGTAAACCTGTGAAGGCTGACGGACATAGTTCTTCTGAATAAAAGCAACCTTTTTAAGAAATGATTATGAAAACCTGCATTGGTACTAGACTTTCTGGTCTAATGCCGTAGCTAGTGCATTAAACACCTCTTTCCTATAACTTGTTGAGTACGCTCGTACTCATCCCACTCTTAAATCCCCTACTTAGATATGGAGGCATCGAAGGAGGATCTACAGTACAACTCGAAGACCGAGGAGTCAACAACTACTTCACGAGACAAGACCTTGTCGAAGAGTCAAATACCACATCCGAGCAAGGAGAAACCTAGATTAGCAATAGAAAGGAACTAGCTTCCTAAACTTAGCTCCTATTTAGCTAGAATCTATTCATAGCCTCTCGTAGCTAGTTAAATACTCTACAAGTAGAGTTCGTGTTAGGATTAGACTACGAGTCGTTCTCCTGGAGTTTATTTGCGAGTTTTACCTCATTGTAAAGTAGGAGGTCTGTGCTGATCTTCTCGTAACGTAGTCCGTATGTAATTCTATAGACATGCCTTGGACCCGCATATGTTTCGTTGTACCACTACGAGCGATATAATACTAGTGGAACGGTGTTTCATTGGTGTTATATCAGACTTGCATACTACACCATGCAGTGGTATGCCGGGTCACCACAAAACACTACCTCCACCAGAGAGCGATCGTATCTTGTGTCTAGAGCAAGGTGATGAGTTCCTTGAGGATTAAAAACTAGAATCGATCCAACCTAGTCTTGTTACTGCTCTGTTACACATACCTTCAGGTGTAGTCCGGCTTCGAGGAGCAGTGGACGAAGCCGGACAGAAGGTGCAGGGCGGCGGCGTCCTCGCTTCGGGCAGCGGCGTCCTCGTGCAGTGCCGTCCTCTCGTCGGGTGAACAGGCGGCGCGGCGCTGGGATGCAGGGCGGAGCAGAGGTTGGGGATGCAGGGCGTCGCGGTGTTGGGATGCAGGGCGGAGCAAAGGTTGGGGATGCAGGGCGGCGCAGCGTTGGGATGCAGGGCGGAGCAGAGGTTTCGTATGCAGGGAAATGGAAGATGCAGGGCGGTTTTCTCGGGAGGCGGCGTTGGGGATGCAGGGCGGCGTGGAGGGGCTGGCGTGGGCGGCGGCGCTTGGGACGGAGTTCAGGGCCGCCAGCGCGGCGTTTTGGGAAGGGGCGCAAGGCGACCGGCGACCCGCGCGGATCAGCGACCTGGACCAGGGCGGCGAAGGCGACGGTGGCGGAGGCAGTTGGGGATTTGGAGCGCTTGGCCGCTCGGGTAGTGACCTGATTTTTGCTAAGTTTTGGCTTAATTCTCCGCTAGTCTTTTCTCTCCGTGGGTGGCCTGCCCAGCTGAGGAGGCACGCGGGTAAACCGGACGGAGATGAGGCGGGTGCGTGGGCCGGCCCAGAAATAAAGCACGGGTGAAAAGAACGAAGTGCATAGTGACAGTCAGTTATAGAAGCCAGTCACTAGCGTTTTTCCCCTTCCAGCCGGCCTCTTAAAAAAATACTAGTGACAGTCTCTTTTACATGGCTGTCACTACTATTGTGTACTAGTGACAGTCGTATTCGTGCCCGTCACTGTTATAGTTACTAGTGACAGTCAAAATTTTGCCTGTCACTAATTAGATGGCGGCTATAAGCTTTTCTGCAGTAGTGCGGGATGGGGAATTGCCCCTGGAGCTATCTCCATCGACTCCACCGCCATCTCCATCACAATTGTTGACTCCCATGATTAGGAGGGAGTAGTTCTCCCTCGGGACTGAGGGCTCTACCTATAGCTATGTGGTTCATCTCTCTCTCCCATGGTGTGATCTTTATGTGACCATGAGCTTTGTAATCTAGATGTTGTTATGCTATTCAAGTGAACTTTACTTATGTGATCTCCGGAGACTCCTTGTCCCACGTGTGTAAAGGTGGAGTGTGTACCATATTAGCATATTATAATGGAGCTGGTAAATGCTTTGCTCATGGGATGTTCATTAATGAGTACTTTATACCGGTTGTTTTGAGCTGCTATTTCGCATGAGTAAATTAAATATACAAGATGAAGTACTCGATAAGGTCAATGGAATGGCATAAATATTAGACTCTTATTGTTGTGATAACTTTAGTGATGATGCCTTAGTGTTTATTTCTCCTAAGCGGATCTCGACACTCGTGGAAGAGACTAACCTTTTGCAGGACTCGTGGAAGGAACCCCAAGATGAAGAGAATGTTCAGCACATCGAACATACTACTGCCACTGGTATAGATTTGTTTAACTAGTACGATCTGTCAGATGGTTGCAAAATTATTTTGGAATTCATGAGACTTGTGATAAATGTATGGGAGTTTGGCACTTTAGTTTTCAATGTTCCATTATTCTTGAAGAGTCCCTTGTGTCTCACACTAGAGATGAATTCATAGAATATTTGGTTTATAAAGGTGTCCATGATCTACTCTCAAAAAACCGAGCCTAAGAAAGAGTAGTGATAATATGCTTCATATGAAACTTATTGAATTGTTACCAATGTTACAATATTATTGTCAAGAATGTCTTAGTGGTAACCCACTCGTGGTAGAAAGTAAGGTGCCAAGTACAACCGTAGTGCCCCAAGATAACCATTTGCATGAACCACAAGATAAAGAGGAGGAGCACCAAAAAGGTGAGGTTGACAAAGAGCGGTACATTACAAATACGTTTTTTATAATGATGCCGCCCTCTTTAAAGATCATTTTTGTAATGCTAAAACTGATCATAATTTATATGCGGAGGCCTTGTGCCTAGATACTCATGAGAAGATGATGCATGTAAAATGCATGCATGAACTTTGCACTTTATTTCCACATATTACCACATATTTTCATCGTATATAATGTTATTTGCATGTTTTATATTGTTTTTAGGGATTTTCTAAACAATCCTCTCTCCTCTGGTTCTAACTCTATCTGGCAGAAAATGTCTCTTTTTAGTGTTTTGAACTTTCCAGGAGCTACAGGACTGGAAAAAAGGCAAAGTCAGGGGCCACGCTTCGGAAATTTTGAGACGAACAAAATAGGCTAAAGTATGACACCAGGAGGCCAAGGAGATGGGAGATAGGCCTAGTGGAGTGCCCACCTGTGCTATTTTTTGTCTCGTCCATCCGATTCACCTCAATCTTTCGCGAATCAACTTGTTTTGACCTAAAACCCATATATATACGATCCGTAGGGTTTTGTCGAGGCTACGAAGGAGGAGATTAAAAAACATAAACAGAGAGTCAACATGCCACCGTTGGCTGGGATCGGAGGGGGGAAACGCTGCCGGAATCGCCTCCGATGGAATCCTCCCCCTCCGGTGTGGTCATCTTCATCAACATAATCATCTCCATCACCCTCTACAACAACTTTCCATCATCCCCCACTGTAATATCTTGACAAACATGATGTATGATGCAATATATTATTTTCCCATGATCTATTCTATCTCTATGTTGATGTTTGAGTTGTGACTTGTTCTTGGCAATTATGAGATAGTTTGTGTTGGTTGCATATAAGTATTTGTTATCTTTTATGATAATATTTTGTACGGATATATGAGTGCACACATATGTTGGGAAACGCATGAGGTTGTCACCGTTGCATGATGATAGAAGGAGGGACAGCTGGAGTATAAATATGAGGACCTTTAAACTTACAACGGTGGTTGTGCTTTACGTCTTAGCAATTCCATGTTTGTTCTTAATTAGCCTTGGGGTGTAATTGCTCATGTTTATGGCTATACCTATCTATGGTTCCTCTCTGGAAGAAACAATAAAAAGACTATCTTTGTACTTCACTAATTATGACAACCACATAAATGAAGTAGCAATTTGCTAGAATACTTACTCGATCCCTTGAGTTACTCCACTTCACTTCACTTCATATCATTTTACTTTACTGCACTTTACTTTTCTTGTAGTATTAGTTTTACTATTTGCATTTTAATTTCAGCACCGGGTTTTATAGTAGAAACCTCTCCACACACAAAAACACATTAATTGTTCAAAAAATCGGCCAATTACATGATTACTCCCGTTTAATCGCTGCTCGGATGGTGACCGTGTAGAATAGGTCGAATCGCTTGGGTTAATCGCTGGGGCCGTTTAATCGTTCTGACAGCGATTAAACGGGAATCTCCAATTAAAGCCACCGTGATTGCTCCGGTGTCCCCCCCTTCAGCTCCATGGTTCTAAAAAATTGGAGCCACTCCAGTTTTTTTATGTTGATCCGTGGAGTTGCTCAAGATTTTGGTACAAATAAGTGTAGTTGCTTCAACTTTTTGTACAAATACGTGGAGTTGGTTCCGTAGAACACAAAAACATGAATTTGTTGTTTATTTACGTCCCACTGCCACCGATAAGTGACCAAAATATTACACACGTTTTATCTTTCGCCCTCTCATCTCTCGGGCATGTTTCCTAATGCCTAGACTCTCCCCGATTTAACTTCATCGCAGCGTGATTCACGCCTGCCGCCACCAAATCGAGGCCGCTGGCAAACGAATGAACTTACCTTCAGCCGGATTCAAACTTGTCTGAATCATTCTTGCTGCCGCGCAAATCGAGTTGTAGCTTGTTCCCGCCGCCGCCAGAAACTTGTTGTGACCGTCTCAACCAACTTCGTCGTGGGTGAGGCGACACGCAACGTAGTGGCGGCGACAACAAGCTCCTGACGGTGGCGGCAGCGAGCTACAACTCGATTTGCGCGGCGGCGAGAACGAAAAAGACAAGTTTAACTTCAACTGAAGGTACGTCGACTCGTTCGCCGGAGTCCATGATTCAGTAGCGACAAATGTAAATCACGTTGCGATAAAGTCAAATAAGTAGCAGTCGGATGTAAATTACGGCGCTCCGTGTTTTTTATGTTTGTGTACCAAAGTTAGAGTAGCTTGCAGTTAACTTTTCAAATTCTTCTCCTCTCTTGAGCGTGTTTCAAGATTTCTAATTACCCGGTGTTTGGGAAGTCACGGCAGTGCCGGGTGGTTCAGCGCCGCCGCCATAGCCATCTTCACCGTCGTGGCCAGGCCAACTCCACCGCCAGGAAATACTTTGCCATGGGCCAGATGGACTTCCAACCAAAGATTTAAGCGATCACGCGGTGCGTCCTAGTGTACTCTGCATTTTTATATTTCACGAATTCAACTTCACGTAATTATACCAAAATCTGGAGCAACTCCAACTTCTCAGAACCGTGGAGCTAGGGGACACCGGAGCATACCCCTCAAGCCACTCCAAATTTCGACCGCTACCCCGACCAGCCGCCTCCCGCATCCTCTTCGATGCCCTCGATTTGTGCTGGACGAACGTGTTTCACAGCCGCCACTGCAGGTTGAACTCGCCGCCAGCGGCATGATGCTCACCTCCGGTAGGAGAATCTAGTCCATCCTGGGCTTGCCTGCCAGCCCGTGGCTTATCTCCTTGTCTGACCGCCTGGATCTTCCCTCCGTCTCCCTTCCTTTGATCTGTTGGTCCAGCTGCTCTCCAGCGCCATGTATTCTCTATCCGCTCGGGTGCTGCAGTAATTTCTCCCACCTCCACGGTTCCAATCTCTAGATCAATCGAGGTGTGATTTCCTCCTATTTCTCTCCATATCTATTCAAGTTGCTGAACTAGTAGTCTACTCTAGTTTATCAGTTTGAGTCTAGTACATAAGGATTGGAACAGAGGATGGTGTTCTAGTATAGTCAGTGTAGATGGCTGCTGCCAATTTTATTTTTGTATGGTGTTCTGTGCATGTTGAATTACTGCCCATTTTAGTTTTGTACGGTGCTCCATGCTACCATTTTTTATTTTTGTATGTTGAATTGCTGCAAAAAAATTGCAATACATGATGCCTCTGCTGTCAACATTTTTAGGGGTAAAAACTCATTCATTGCACATCAGGTTCGTACCAGCTAGAGTTTCCATTTGGTGAAGTATTAGGAGCAGTAGAGATCTGCAGGTCCTTATCATAGGTAAAAAGAGAGGCTACCGATCTTGCAATGGTTTCTTCAAACTTGTACATGACTGGTTGTGGTGTTTCTCGATGTAAGGAAGCTTTTGAGGCCTCACAAAAGAAGAATAATCTGACAGAAAAGAAAACATAAGAAGTAGATTTAACGGAAGCTGAAAGAAAAGCAAGCTCAAAGAGAGCAAGTAGAAGAAGTGACACCTTCATGATTTACAATCATATTTCTATCTATTTTATTCTGATTGTGAGAGGACTAAGATTTATTTGTTAGACCTGTTTATGTAATATGGATTGTCGTGATGCTCTTTTGCAAGTTTTACCCATTTAATATAGTATATTTTAGTGATCCAAACCCATAATTTTGAAAAACCTTCGCCGATTAATAGTCGACCGATTAAATTAGTTAGTAGGCCGATTTTCGATTAATCCCGAAACTCAAGCCGACCGAGCAGTTAACGATTACCGATTTCTTGAACGTTGCACGTTATAGATCCTAGCTTTGCATAGAAGGCCATATAAGTGGGTTATAGGGCTTTAGAGAATAGATAGTTTACCTTCAACTCCTTGTGGGTTCGAGACTCAAATACTCGAATTGTACTACGGTGATCCCCTGCACTTGGGGGTTATCGAGATACTTATCTAGCGTTGTTGCCGAGGAGCGTAGCGCTAAGATTCTATTCTTGTTTGCATTGCTAGTTTACTTTTAGTACCTCTTTATAAAACTAAACCCAAAAAATAGAAAATGAAAAATATAAAAAATACTCTTGTTATGAGCACACATATGAATATCAATGACATCTTGTTTATGTACTTGAATGCTGCGAAACATAGAGAATTAGAAGAAGTGATAAGATTACAATGTTGCATGAGAGTTCTAAATTTTATTGCTATTGACTTGCTTGACTACTATGCTGATAAAAACTGTTGTTCTGGACAAAATTTTAGATACTTTGATATTCAATGTAGATCCAATGAACAATATGTTATTGCATCTTATAATAGGTGTGATTATGCTCATTTAGGGACGGAACAGCTCGAGAAATTTGTTATTTCTATGGAAGCCGATGAATTATACATCTTCATTTGTGAACATGAACTTTCCCTGTAGCTTCCGAATCTAAAGGTGGAATCATTTGTATCCTTAATCGTTATATAACCAACTTCATTGAAAATATCTATGTTGTTGACTTTAATAAAAGGGTCAATGCTACCCAAGGGAGACTAGTTATATAACCAACTTCATTGAAAATATATATGTTGTTGACTTTAATAAGAGGGTCAATGCTACCCAAGGGAGCACTAATATTTTGCAGGGAGAAGATGATGAAAGCATAAGCTTGGGGATGCCCATGCAGACCCAAGAAGAAGATAAAGAAGAGCGGAAGAAGGAGGATGACAAAAGCATAAGCTTGGGGATGCCCATGCAACCCCAAGAAGAGCATGCAGAAGAACAAGAGGAGGGTGACATAGGCATCCCCAATGGGCCTGCCGAAGATGGTACCCGGGGTTTACTGAAGGCCCACGACCCGAAGTTTATTAAGCCCGGAAGCCCAATTAAGAGATAGTTTGGAAAGATAGAGTTGTATTAGGAATACTGACTTGTAACTATTACGGGACGAACTCAAAGAGTCTCCCGGACTTTGTAACTCGTACATCACGAAACCCTCGGCTCCGGCTCCTATATAAGGGGGAGTCGAGGGAGAAAGAGAGGATCGATTTCATTGTCAACATAACCCTAGTTTTCTAGCAGTCGAGTACTTTTTCGATTGAACCCTCGAGATCTACTTGCCCTCTACTTCCTGCGAAAACCCTAGTCTACAATCTGTAGGCATTGACAAGTCGATACCTTGTCAATTGGCGCTGTCTGTGGGGACTAGAGGCGACAAGGAGCTGATGTCGATGGCACGCTCAACATCATCGACATCTTCGGTAGCAAGCAAAGCGATGGACAGAGGTAAACAGATCGAAACTGGTCTAGTCAATTTTGTCCCTCACCCGCCCGCCCGTTTGGATGCATATGCGTATCTGGAGGAGCCTATGGAGATGACTTTCGGGAGGTTCCACTTCCGCGTCGGGAAAGAGGGATCACATCGTCTCGAGGTTCCGGTTTCGTCGGGATCATCGGTGGCCGACTCCGATCTTTCAGAATCGTCGTCATCGTTCGAGATGGGCGACGAGGAGATTTCGCCGCCACGCTTCGTCAAGACTGCGACAAGCGAAAAACTCGCCAAGATCTTCGGCGGCATGTCCTTCGAGTCGTCTGCGGACTCCAATATAAGCAGCGATTCAGACAACGTCGACAGCTTTGACTTCATCGACAAATCTACTTCCGTTAGGGAGGTCTTCGCCGATCTATACGACGGTGTCACCAATCCCGACAAAGGCCAAACTTCAAAATACCATCAAATTTATGTAATTGGAGACGCAAGTCGCCCACAGGAGGAGACATCAGAGGCTTTCGATGATACGGGAAATCCGTATATCGATCCCGCTGATCTTATGCGAGGTTTGGGCACCAAGTATGTCGGACCTGCAACGCGACAGATGGTGCAACTTCCGCAAGCGGTTTGGGACAGAGTTGCAAAAGCTATCGATGGCACGGAGCCGATGACTACAGCCGCCACAGCTGAAGAGTTACAAGCATACCAATATAGACTCGCCCGTGTTGGACGATAACTCGAAAAACAAAAGGCTGAGCTTGATAGGAGGAGAGCCGCAGCTTCTGAGTCAAGCAGGCGAAGAGCTGAGCTGAGTCGACAATCAGGTACCTTGGGAGGAGATAGTCACAGAGCAGCTCGCAATAGGGAAAGGTCTCGGTTGCAGCATATACCCGAAGCCGAGAGGGAGAACCTAGTCCAAAACCTCGACATGTCTTTTATGTCAATAGATACAAGAGGGAATATTATTCCAAAGACACCAGAAGCTGGATATATGGCGACCCAGGCTTTCATCCTGGCGTCGAGGCCACGTCCCGGAGATCCAAGAGAAGCATTGTACAATATGGCCATGGCAAGAGTTGGAGCCATGGGAACAACGTTCGCGGGTACAAGTACGCCTCCCGAAGGCACTGCAAGGCAAAATAGTCCATGACCCACAGTAGTAGTGCAAGACCCTCCGAGAACGAGCGGTGCAAGAGATACAGCGACACAGGCAAGGGTCGACAGAGCGCGGCAAGAAAGAAGAGACCGTCGACACTCACCAGAAGTCGATGAGGAAGATATGTGCGGGCTTCCTTGTTTCACCCGAAGAGTTCGCAAAACGCGGGTTCCATCTGGTTTCAAATTACCCGACAATTATAAAAAGTTCAATGGCGTGCAAGATCCCGAGGATTGGCTAGTTGACTATCTGGAGACAGTAAACCTGATGGGTGGAGCCAGAGCCACGGCCATGCAAAGCATCCAGGTGCACTTGAGTGGAGCAGCACAGTCATGGATAAAAAAGCTACCGCCTGGTTTCATCGACAGCTGGGAAAATTTCGAGGATATATTTGTGAAGAATTTCTTGTCCACGTGCAAGAAACCCGCGTCGTTGGAGCAGCTAAGGGCCTGCAGACAAAAGTATGATGAACCAATGAGGATGTATATACAGAGGTGGAACATCATAAAAAACTCGGCAGAAAACATATCTGACGAGAGAGCAATAGATGCGTTTGTTGCCGGAATCCGAAGGAAGGACTTCGTCGAGGATTTGAGAAGAACCAACCCGAAAACAATAGCAACACTCATGGAAATAGCGAATCGCTGGGCAGATGGAGAAGATGCTGTCCACAACAAACGGCATAGGTCGCCCGAGGATGAGCTCAATCAAAACTTACAAAATAGACGACGATTTTCTCGTCAGTTCTCAGATTATGACGCTCCCGGCCAAATATCGGCTGGTTTCCAAGAAAATAGTGGAGGTAATATTCGAGATGATTAGCAAAAGAGTGGTGAGCAGCGCAACGATTACAAGGACGACTCCCGTCCCAACAGGCAAAATAATGGACCAGGGTTCCAAAGGCCGTATGTGTCACCCGAAGATCTCTTAAACGGACCATGCCAAATGCACTTCTTTCTCGACAATAATGGAAAGAGGCAGTCGGGGCATCTGCAGAAGGACTGCCGAACTTTCCAAGCACTACACAGATATGCAGGGCATACCAGCACGCATGCAACAAACAGAAACCCCCAGGGGCCAAGGAGTGAGATTCAGCTTCCACCGACACCCGCAATTACGGACAAAAATCAACATCAGTTGCAGTTGGCGGCAGCACCAAGCAACGGTCCCTATATCGACACCAATGGTGTGGTGTCGATGATTCAGAAGGGCAGGCCTTCCAATAGAGCTCAGAAAGTAATCTCGCGGCAAGTTTTTATCGCAGAGAAAATGCCTCCACCAACAATCGAGTACTTGAATTGGTCAGGGCAGGATATCGGCTTCACCATAGCGAACCACCCGCAGCAAGTTCCACGGCCAGGACAGTCTGCATTGATCCTACCGGCGGTAATCGCAGGATTTGACGTATCGCGAGTGTTCATAGATGGAGGCAGCAGTTTAAACCTCATGTATGCAGATACATTGAGGAAGATGAATATATCTTTAGAAAATCTACTACCAACTGACACACGCTTCCATGGCATCACACCGGACAAGCCAAGTTACCCATTGGGAAAGATCAATCTCGACGTTCAGTTTGGAACCCGAGAAAACTATAGAAGAGAGAAGTTGGAGTTTGAAGTCGTGGATTTCCCGTCACAGTATCATGCTTTGTTGGGGCGACCCGCCTATGCTAGGTTTACGGCAGTACCACACTACACATATCTGTTGTGGAGACTCCCTGGACCCAAGGGCCCAATCACAGTGAAAGGCAGTTTCGCGCTAGCTGATAAGTGCGACAAGGATTTTCACCAATTGTCCGAAACTTTCGGGATGCAAGCAGAATATATGACGTCAAGGTTAACAACTGATTATGATGTGTTACCTAACGGAGGAAGGCCACTGAAGGAGCCAACCTTTGATACCACCAAAAATTCAAAGGAAGTACAGATCCACCCGACAGATCCTACGAAGACGACAGCTATCGCAACTAACATGGATCTCGCATAGGAAAGTGCGCTCGTCGAGTTCCTCCGTGAGCGCTGGGAAATCTTCGCATGGTGTCCAGCTGACATGCCAGGAGTACCCAGGGAACTTGCCGAGCACCCCCTTAACTTGGATCCAATGGCGAGACCAATCAAACAACCCTTGCGGCGTTTTTCGGAACCAAATCGCAAGGCTATGCTGTCAGAAATTAATTGACTCAGAGAAGCAGGATTTATCAAAGAGTTACACACAGAAGCCACATGGGTAGCAAACCCAGTGCTGGTCCCGAAGAAAAACATAAAGGTCCTTCGCATGTGCGTCGACTTCACGTGTCTCAATAAACATTGTCCAAAGGATCACTTTCCCCTCCCGAGGATCGATCAAATTATCGATTCCACGGCAGACTGCGAACGTGTTTCCTTCCTGGATGCATATTTTGGTTACAACCAGATCCGACTAAAAGAAGAAGATGAGGTCAAAACAGATTTTAGAACACCCTATGGCGTGTTCTGCTACAGAACAATGTCGTTCGGGTTAAAAAAACGCGGGAGCAACATATCATCGGATGATGCAAAAGTGCCTTACCACACATATATTGGTAAGAACGTTCAAGTGTATATCGATGATGTCGTCATAACAACAAAGCAGGGGTCAACCTTGATCGAGGATCTGAAGGAAACTTTCGACAACCTCGACAAGTTCTGCCTCAAGCTGAACCCGACGAAGTGCTCTTTTGGCGTCCCTGCAGGAGAACTTCTCGGGTTTCTGGTGTCAGCAAGGGGAATTGAGGCTAATCCAGAGAAAATTCAAGCCATCGTAACAATGCGGAAACCAACCAAGCTAAAGGAAATACAACAGCTAACTGGGCGAGTCGCAGCTTTGAGCAGATTCGTCGCCAGGTTGGGAGAAAAGGAGCTACCATTTTATGCCTTGATCAAGCAAGGAGAAAAATTCGAGTGGAACGAAGAAGCAGATAGAGCTTTTGAGGACCTCAAGCGCACGATCTCGACACCACCAATATTGGTGGCGCCCAAGGAAAATGAACCTCTCCTGTTATATATCGCAGCCACGCCTCAGGTGGTTAGCACAATACTTGTGGTCGAAAGAGAAGAAGAAGGAGAAGTCCATGGAGTCGAGCGGCCAGTATACTTCATCCGTGAAGTTTTATCGCCTTCAAAACAGCGGTACCCGCAGTACCAGAAGTTAGCATATGGAGTGTTCACAACCGCAAGAAAATTGCGACACTATTTTTCGGCGCATTCGATAATAGTGGTCAATGAGGCACCTTTATCCAATATATTAAACAACCCAGAAGCTACGGGTCGTGTCTCTCTTTGGGGAATAGAGCTTTCCCCTCGGGACATCACGTATGCGAAAAGAAAAGCAATAAAGTCGCAGATCTTACCTGACTTCGTCGCAGAGTGGATGGAGCTGCAAAACACGGGACCCCCGGATTTGTCGAGAACCTGGACCATGAACTTTGATGGGTCCATGAGGCTAGAAGGAGCTGGAGCAGGCGTGATATTAGTATCGCCTCAAGGGGACAAATTAAAATACGTGCTACGGATGACGTTCCCTAACGCATCCAATAATGAGGCGGAGTACGAAGCACTCATACATGGGATGAAGATGGCGAAGGCCTGTGGAGCAACCCGATTAAAAAAATTCGGTGATTCACAACTGGTGGCTCAACAGGTGATGAATCAGTGTGATGCAGTCAATGACAGTATGATAGCGTACAAAGAGGTATACAATGACACCCCCAATCGGAGATCTTATATCTCTCCCAATCGGAGACTTCAAGATTCTCCGTCGCCATGCTGGTCTCTGGAGTGGTGTGCCTTGTGAGCCTCGGCCGCGGTGGCATCAACGGAAGCTCTGAAGAGATTGAGCACTAGCACGGGCGCAGGAGCTTGGTGGTTGCAATGGAAGCTTTGGAGAAGAAAGGTTGGAAGTGCGGCGCAACGAAAGAGATTAGGAAGAAGGTTATTTATAGCGGGCCGTCGAATCGCCGCGCCGTTGGATACAGGAGAAATGGATCAAGGGATGTACACGTGTCTCCATGGGTAAAATAGTCTTTTTACTATGATGTAACTAGACAGGTGCTACAGCGCGCATGCCAGGGAAAGTGGAGGACGTGTGTTCCCCACTTGCGTAAGGTGTCAAAACTGCAGAGTTCTGGGCCCACAGGTCAGCGACACGACGTCCTCCGCGCCTTCCCAATATAGCGATCGTGGCTATCGTTAGTGTTGATGTCACAATAAAACAAAAATTTCGACTGCAGAGCTTGGAGGTTTGACGACAGGGAAGTGTTATTGGAAATTTCGGGAGCTTTTGATCAAATACAAGTTTTTGCTCAAATGCTCGGGGGCTACTTTTATAAGGAGTTTTGATAGGAAGATGATTCAAAAAAGACAAAGCATTGAGCCTACAGCCAAGTATAAATACTCGACTGTAGCCTCGGGGGCTACTCCCATCGGGAGCGCTGGTCGCCCACCCGATAAAGATGGAAACATTGGAAAAAGCTGACAATATAGCGAAAAAGATACTAAAAAGGTGAGCCTACAACCAAGTACAAGCACTTCGTTATAGCCTCGGGGGCTACTCCCATCGGAAACGTTGGTCGCGTACCCGATGAAATTAAGGAAGTCATGATGAAGCACATATCGAGTTATGATATAACTCTTCAAATACTCCCATCGGGAGGGCAAGATAAAAAAAAATATGTCATTCGTATGACTCGAACAAATGTGCTATTCCAGCAGCCGAAAAAGGCACTCGACAATATATTCTCAGAGCGCCTCAGTCGCGATTTAATCTCTGAATGCTGCAATACTTAGCGAAGGTAAGACCCAGGATCCATCCTGCGCGGCGTGGCATCGCACCCAAATGCGCTCTGCTACTTTTTTCTGTATCAACATATGCGAAGAAAAATCCTAACGGACGCGTTAGGTACCTGATAAAACGCGACTGGAGTTCGGCATATGGTAAGACCTTAAGCTGCACATGTCGAAACTACGCTAGTATACCGAGATCATGTCCAGGGACTTGATCTTGAAGTAGGTATTTGCGGGATTTTCACGAGAGCAGTTAACTGGTACCTGATCCGTCAGATGAACCAGCCCCAATTACCGTTATCCCTGTACAATATATGATTGATTTATGAAAGTCATTTGATAACTCCAAGAAATCAGGTGTTAATTGTAACGATGTAGATTTTCCCTGATTCTTCGATTCAAGCAAAATCTTGGCGGCTACTGACATAGGCATCCCCAATGGGCATGCCAAAGATGGTACCCGGGATTTACTGAAGGCCCACGACCCGAAGTTTATGAAGCCCGGAAGCCCAATTAAGAGATAGTTTGGAAAGATAGAGTTGTATTAGGAATACTGACTTGTAACTATTACAGGACGAACTCAAAGAGTCTCCCGGACTTTGTAACTTGTACATCACGAAACCCTCGGCTCCGCCTCCTATATAAGGGGGAGTCGAGGGGGAAAGAGAGGATCGATTTCATTGTCAACACAACCCTAGTTTTCTAGCAGTCGAGTACTTTTCTGGCTGAACCCTTGAGATCTACTTTCCCTCTACTTCCCGCGAAAACCCTAGTCTACAATCTGTAGGCATTGACAAGTCGATACCTTGTCAGAGGGAGAATGGAGTAGCTACCCATCTTCAACTCCCAACAAAGCTAACACACAAAACACCCCTTCTTATAATATTGATGATGATACCCTGTGTGATATAAGTTTGTCTAATTTATGGGAGGATCATGATGATGTAATAGAAATAGATGATAGCATAAGCTCATTAGATGATTTGTCTTTATGTGGTGCTTCTATTCACAGCTATGGTATTGAGTGTACTTTTCATGCTTGCAAATATTATGTAAGAGGAAGAGATAAGATCCCTCTTTATGTGTCCATGCTATTTAAAATACAAGCTACTGGTCATTATATGCATTGGCTACTATTAAGTTGTTGTTATTTATTCATATATAAAATGTCAATGCATAGCAAGAGAGTGAGACTTAAAAGTTAATGGTTTCAAATCTTGTGTGTGCTCCATATGCTTTTAAATAACTTCTAATTTGAGGACACCTTTGTGTCCTGGTTAAATTATAAGATAACTTTATTTATTATTACATAGAAATTAGAGTAAATGAGAAGGACGAGCAATGAAGAAGTTGGGGTCGACCTTGAGCATGTGTTGTTCATGCCAATGGAACCATTGCAAAGTATATATCATTAAAAATCTTCCTACAAAACAAAAAGAGTGTTTACTTTCTATATATATTTTCCTCTTGAATAAAACAGTTTCCCAATAATTACTATAGTTTCCATCTTTTGGCAGAAATTATCATATCATTTGTTTGGAGAACTAACCATTTTGTAGGCACTGGTGTATCAAGGAGATGAAAATATTTCTTTGTTTGAGATGAGTAACATGATATGATGTGGAAGAAGTAGAGGACCGTAAGTACCAAGATCATAAGCTTTGGGATGCCCATGCATCCCCCTCTTGTTTCAAATATATCAAGTAAATCATTTTAAACTCATGTTCTAGTTTTATCTTCATGATCCCTTTTGAATGTTTGCGGGGACCATGTTTTTATTTATCTTTGACTGTTTTTTAGTTTTCCTTATGTATGCTTGTTGTTGCAAGATAGTTTCTTGTTATTTTACTCTCTGGTTTCTAAAATAAAGTACCAAGTTTTACCCATTTGGATGTTAAAAGTTGCAAAATAAATATGCAGTTGTTGATTCCTGCGCTGCCCTTTTTAGTGCACGACTTTTATGATTTTTTCGTAACTCATAAAATCTTGATCAGTATCTGAAATTTTTCATCCTCTATATGCACAAAAATTGGCTAAAATTCCTGACATGTCTAAGTGGTCGAAAAAATTCAGTTTTGTCGTAGCTAAAAATATGGACATATTCTGTCTCTTAAGGTTAGAATCAGTCTTTGAAGTATCAAAATGATTTTTGCTTGAAAATTTTGATATACTAGAATGAGTAGGACATTATGGGCTCTCTACTTTATGAAGAAACAATTTTATTTATGAAAAAAATAGCAGCAATCATATTATTCGTGTACCACTAATGTCACCCCATAGAAAAGAAGTGGGAGAAAATTTTGTGTTCAACTTTTTTCACAGGGAATAGAGGAACATCACACAATGAGCTATCCAAGAATTGTGAAGACCATAAGCTTGGGGATGCCTAGGGCACCCCACTGGACTCATCTTAAAACTCTTTTAAATGGTGAATCTCATCGTTGAAGCATATGTAAGTCAGTTGATAGTATCTTCAGTTGACCAACCAATCTCTAACTAGCCTTTGAACCAGTGAGCCACCATTTATAAAAAATAAAAGATGAAAGAAAAGAAATAAAAATAAAGAAAAGAGAAAAGGAGAAAGAGAAGAAGATATAGAACCGAATGAGTCGGCTATTATGATGGTTTCAAAGAAATGGCTAAAACTAAGTGCCTGAAGCCAAACCAAATGATATTATGCTCCAAAGGGGAAGAAACACTGTCACTCATCGGGTGTTAAAGCTAAGAAGCGAACACCTAACCCACTTCTACTCTATCATATGGCCAGCTAAAGATACTAGCTACTTACTCATGTATGAATCTTCTATGAGTGTTTAAATGTTAAAGTACTGGAAATATACGACATCCTCCCATTATTTGGTTTGCAATGCAAGCATGATGAATTACTAGTCAACAACTGAAGGACTCAAAGGTCTCAAAAACCTTACTTATGATTCAATCAAATGTGATGTGTGAACTCTATTTGTTGCTATTATCAATTAATCCTGCCCAAGTAGTGTTGCCATATATTATCTCTTTTACACCGTGCATAGATAGCAGCATACCAACATAGTGGATCTTTATTAGCACTTTGCTATTCATTAAAGCTATGTTTCAAATGCAATTGTTATGCATGCATAGTGCAAAATTCTTGTCAAAGAATTTTAGAAAGGATGCAATAAACTTCAAAGTTCAGGTTAGCTTTATCACCTTTATGCTCAAGGACGAGCATAGGTTAAGCTTGGGGATGTTGATGCATGAAAAATGCATGCATGAACTTTGCACTTTATTGCGACATATTAACACATATTTGCATCTTATATAATTTTATTCGCATGTTTTATATTGTTTTCGAGGATTTTCTAAACAACCCACTCTCCTCTAGTTCTAACTTTGTCTGGCAGAAAATGCCTCTTTGTAGTGTTTTTTAATTTTCATGAGCTACGGGACTCGAAAAAGGGCAAGGTCAGGGGCCAAGTGATACGTCTCAAACGTATCAATAATTTTTGATGCTCCATGCTTGTTTTACACCAATTCATATATGTTTTGCTTACACTTTGTTGCACTTTTACATGATTTCTGGCACTAACCTATTAACAAGATGCCAGAGTGTTAGTTCCCTATTTTCTGCTGTTTTTGTATTTCAGAAAAGTTGTACAGGAAATATTCTCGGAATTGGACGAAACAAAAGCCGAGGTCAATATTTTTTTGAAACGAAGACGAAGTCCAGAGGGGGGTCGAAGAGGTGCTACAGGGCGGCCAAACCCACCCTTGGCGCGGCTTGGCCTTGGCCCGTGCCGAGGGGGGGTGTGGGCCCCCCAGGCACCCCACTGACCTAAATCCTCCGCCTATTTATACATCTTCTCGGGAAAACCCTGGATACCTGAGCCTCCATCCACGAAAAGCTCCGTCGGGGCCGCCATCGCAGAACCCATCTCGGGGGGTTCTAAAGCTCTTCCCGGCACCCTGCCGGAGGGGGAAATCATCGCCGGAGGCATCTACATTGTCATTCCCGCCTCCGAAGTGATGTGTGAGTAGTTCATCCCTGGGGTATGGGTCCATAGCAGCAGCTAGATGGTTGTATTCTCCACTTTGTGCTTCATGTATAGATCTTGTGAGCTGCCCTACATGATCAAGATCATCTTTATGTAATCCTACATGTTTGTTTGCTGGGATCCGATGAAAATTGTATAATATGTTGAGATTGATTATATATTCATGTCATATGTTATTTGTGATCTTGTATGCTCTTCGTTTCTAGTAGAAACTCTGGCCAAGTGGACACTTGTGACTCCAAGAGGGGGTATTTATGCTCGATAGTAGGTTCATGCCTCTAGTTTTCTGGGAGAGTGACAATAACTTCTAAGATTGTAGATGCGCTGTTGCTATTAGGGAGAAAACAACAACGTTTTATCCGAGGGTAATTGTATTGTTTACTTTACACACATTGCTTAATGCGATAATCTGTTGCTTGCAACTTAATACTGAAAGGGGCTCGGACGATAACCGGAAGGTGGATTATTAGTCATAGACGTAGTTGGATTACGGTCTATGTATTACGTTGTAATGCCCAATCAAATCTCATAGTAATCATCTTGTCATGTATCGATATTTTTTCAATTGCCCAGCTATAATTTGTTCACCCAACATGCCATTTATCTTTATGGAGAGACACCTTCAGAAGTCACGCCTTTCTCCTACTGGTCGATTAAACCTTGGTTTCTTACTGAGGGAAAACTTGCTACTGTGCTCATCATACCTTCCTCTTGGGGTTCCCCAACAGTGTAAAGTCGGATAAGCACAATCACCAAGTTTCGGAAATTTTGAGACGAACAAAATGGGCTAAAGTAGGAAACCAGGAGGCCAACAAGCTGGGAGTGGCACGCCCACCCCCTTAGGGCGTGCCACTTGTGCTATTTTCCGTCTCATCCATCCGATTCGCCTCAATATTTCACGAACCGACTTGTTTTGACTTAAAAAACACTATATATACGACCCCCAGGGTTTCGTTGAGGCTACGGAGGCGGAGATAAAAAAACACATAAAAAAAGAGTCAGCAGGCCACCACCGGCTGAGATCGGAGGGGGGGACGCTGCCAGAATCGCCTCCGGTGGACTCCTCTCCCCTCCGGTGGGGCCATCTTCATCAACATAATTATCTCCATCACCATCTACAACAACTTTCCATCACCCCCACTGTAATATCTTGGCAAACATGATGTATGATGCAATATATTGTTTTCCCATGATCTATTGTATCTCTATGGTGATGTTTGAGTTGTGACTTGTTCTTGGCAATTGTGAGATAGTTTGGGTTGGTTGCATATAAGTATTTGTTACCGTCTATGATGATATTTTGTACTGATATATGAGTGCACACATATGTTGGGGAATGAATGAGGTTGTCACCGTTGCATGGTGATAGGAGGAGGGACAGCTGGAGCTTGACAGAAACCATGTCCCAATTCTTAGATTCATGTAGTCTTAATTCATGGTTAATCAACATGGGGTATAACTATGTTGACCTTTAAACTTACAGCGGTGGTTGTACTTTATGTCTTAACAATTCCCTTGTTTGTTCTTAATTGGCCTTGGGATCAACCACTAGTGGTGTAATTGCTCATGTTTATGGCTACACCTATCTATGGCTCCTCTCTAGAAGAAACAATAAAAAGACTATCTAGCTTTGTGCTTCACTAATTATGACAACTACACAAATGAAGTAGCAATTTGCTAGAACACTTACTCCCTTGAGATACTCTACTTCACTTCACTTTATCTCATTTTACTTTAACGTAGTTTAATTTTCTTGCATTAGTTTTACTACTTGCATTTTAATTTCAGCACATATAGTTCTACAGTAGAAACCTCTCCACACACAAAAAGACACTATAGATCCTAGCTTTGACTAGAAGGCCGTATAAGTGGGTTATAGGGCTTTAGAGAATAGATAGTTTACCTTCAGCTCCTCGTGGGTTCGACACCCAAATACTTATTGAATTGCACTACGGTGATCCCCTGCACTTGGGGGTTATCAAAAGAGCATTATTAATGATGAACTAGAGATAGAAACTTTCTATTAATTTTTGATGCTAATGTGCAGGAACTAATTTCTGATACAACAAGAATACTATGAAGTGTTCCCTTTAAATGGTAACCAAGGTAAAAGTTTGAATATTATATTCCAACCTATAATCCTCTTATTGCAGATACATAAGAAGGCATGCCCATCACAATTGGTGCATCCACAAAGCGAGAACCTATTCATCTACAAGATGCCGATGCACCGCAAGAAGGTACGACTCTGACCGTACTCCACTATGAGATGCTCCAAAACTCATGAAGGTAAAATGCATAATTATATAGTTAATATTTTGAAATAATAATGGAGCATCGAAGGCTAGCTATATGGATTTAAAGAAAGTGCTTCCCAGGAGGCAACCCGGAAGTTATTAGGTGTCTTTCTTAATTTTGTGTCTTGAGTCTAGTTGCATTCATGTTGCATTGGCACTTGTATATATGCATGATTTCCTATTAGAGTTGGCTTGGGACTATTTCAAAAGGTATAATTGATCATTGATGAAATCATGTGTTGCATATTTTGGTTAAAATTTCTCTACAAAATATATGCATGTGTTTTGGATGTTGGACTAATGTTTCAGGCACTTAGTGAATTTTTGGAGAAGAATGAGTGGTTTTTTAGGCTATAAGGAGTTTAGCAGGCATCAATACAGGGAGAACACCCCGTCCCGCCCACCCGTACCGCTTGTACGACGCAACGAAGAAACCATAATTTTTTCCAGAGAATTCACTGTATATGTATAGCGACCGTCGGTACGGCGGTACGCGGCCATACCGTGTGCCCGTACCGACCTCGCCACCCGACGTAGAAAATTTGAAGAATTGACATGAGAGATAGCGAGTACGGGCGCATCTACCCGTACCACCCGTCCGTACCAGGAGGCCATATCATGCAACAGGGGCAGGGATAAGTACAAAAGGGCAAAAACCCTTCAATTTTTTTAACAAGCTAAGGATAGTGGGTTACCTTCTACATGTTATATTATACCTTATTTTAATTTACCTACCTTCGAATCTCCCCAGCCTATAATTTTCTGAAGTGTTTCATGTTTGTTTTCTTTTTTTCATGCTTGGGTGAACAAACTCCGTTCGTACACCAAATCATTTGTTTTTTTACTTCCTTGTGTGGAAAAATTGAGGGTGTGTGCCAACCGTTGAAACACCCAGTCTAGCCACTTGATTGTTTCACTTCGACAAACTTTGCCATGCCATATCAAACAATGTTCATTGAAGCAACGGCTTTTGTCCATTGAAATAGAGGTTATTTGTACCTCAATGGTAAAGTGCATCACCCCTGCTTTAATCAAGCTTCGGGAGGTAACCACTTCTCACACTCTCTTTTGAAGCATGCATTTTCTCTTTTCTTTTGGTGATCTATTCAAGTTCGATTCTTGCAAAAGCCTATCTTGGAGAGGTTACTTTAGCATGTGTAGAATATTGTGCAAAGTTTTCATTCAATAAAGCTTTTGTGCAAACGTGTATCCCGCTGTTTTTGAATGCTAGCTTGAGTATGTTATGTTTTGTATTTATATAAGGGATGCACTCCCATTTTTGTTAGACTCCATAAGAGTTGAGTTAGAGCTTTGATGCAATATTTTCAATTTTTTATCAAGCTTGAGGAGAACATTGTGATCTTGTGGAATACATTGCCATGATTTCTACACTTGAAAATATCAAATACAATAAGAAAAAGTTTCCAATGATGACTATTGTAATGTTTAATTGTCTTAAGAATTTAACCATGAAGATTCTCAACCCCATAGATATAATGATAGACTTGATAACACTTTTGAAAGGAGTTGTTTGATGGAAATGAAGTTTAGCGGTAATTGAGATGCATGCCTAAACTGAAAAGTTGTGAGTCAAAAGTATGATATTGCTTAAAGCTTCTCTAGTAATTTTGGATGCACACCCTTGGGATGCCAACAACTCAGCTGGCCTTCGAATGACTTGCGGATTAAACATCCCGGTTTTGGCTATTGAGTTTATGATATGTGTGGGTAGCTACTTGTGGGAAAAAGTATTGGTACTCTTGAGGGATGTGCAGTATGTTGCTAAGTTCATAATTGACCATTATTGGAAACTATTATGGAATCAAAATGAATCACCAAGAAAGTTGTGGCGTGGTCTCATTACTATTTGATGAAATTTCTAGAAGGACAGTGAATAGAAAGAAGTGTTTTGATAGCCTTGATTTATTGATGTGGGTGTTAATGAAACACTCCATTGTTATGATTCTTTTGACATGGTCTCTTACTCTTAATATACAAACATAAAAAAGGGAACAATAGGAGGATCACAAGTTTGATTTCAAGTTAGATTTACTTTTGACATGAAGCATAGAAGTTGTAAGTCATCTCTTATGGACTAACATAACTGAACTTGTGTTTCCTTGTATGATTATGTTACATCTTACTTTTAGCTTGAAGGAAAAATAAGGATATAAGGCATCAATCTTCAATGGTAATCTAGATGATAGCATTGAAATTATTGACTCTCTTGCTCGATACCAAGCATGAGTCTAGCTTGCGGAAGTATAGGATATCACCTCGTACTTGTGCATTTTTTTTGCCCAAGTTTATTTCTCGCTATGATTCCTTTTCACTTTGTCACTCGAGGGTGAGTAACTGCTAAGCTTGGGGAAGTTGATAGCTTCACATTTTAACACTTTCTACAGAGATTTTTAGGTATACAATTACTCATATTGGTACTCAGTTCATGCTCCATCTAGCTACACCTATGCCTATTTTAGTCATCATTCGATAAAGGAGTTCTTGTTCTTGTTCACTTTCATATGACCTTTGCATATTTAGTAGTTTTAGTATGATTTTATTAATTTTCCCTTATCTTTGACATGTGTGTAGGTGTTATGGACAATCACGGATAAAGGAAGGAAAAAAGGGACCAAGAGGATACAATATGGGAGAGTTACAAGTACCAGACTTAGCCTTATGAGGTGTGGGAAAAGTGATATCTTTCCAACATCTTATATTTAAGATATAAGGTCATGGTGTCGTATCCCTCATCCAGACGAGTCCAACGAGCCGAAGAACACCTCAATCGGAGTCTGTATTAAGAAATGGCAGCCAAAATACGAAAGCATACAAATCCAATAGCGACCATCGGTACGGGCGGGTCTGCCCGTACCGTCCACCCGTACCATGGACTCTGGGCGACGGGAAAGCCCTTTCTAGACGCATTATTTCACCGAATTCGCTCCCATTTATTCCTAGACCTTCCTTATGTCTTAAGGAACGTATTGGGGACTATTGGGGACCCTCCAAGGCCTATATAAAGAGGGGAGGAGCCAAGGGAGAGACATACATCCATACACACCCTTGAGGACGGAGCCCTGCCGCTCCGCCACCACATCCATAGTCGTCGCCTCCATCACCATCTTGGCCAACACACAAGAGGAAGAGGAGAGTAGGATCTTGAAGGGAAACACATCGATCTCCATCATTATCATCACCATCATCATCATCATCATCATCATCATCATCATCATCATCATCATGATCATTATCAACATCTCCATCGTCGGTCCCCTTTGTCTGCTTGGTTGTGATCCAAGCTCTTTTAGGATTTGCACTTGTATACAATTGTAGCTTCATATTCAATCCATAGTATTGTCATGATGTTGATCCCCTTCATGTATGAGTAGTTCCTTTGTTCTTGGGGGATATGGAGAAGCCCTAATAATATAATGATGTGAAATAAATATGAGTTATAACTTTGATCTATGATTATGTGTTTGTTCTCTCTCTAGATATAATATGAAGTGCACCATGTAAATTTGCCTTAAGGAATAGAGAGGGAACTACCGTTAGAAGTATAGTATTGTGTACGGCGTGATGAAGTGACATACCGTGATCGGCACACTATTATATGGACAACAGGGATAATGAGAACTCACTAAGCTAGTATCGATATCCATGGGAGAACTCACTAAGATAGTGTCGATATCCATGGGAGAACCCCCAACCATGCTCAACGATAGTGTCTCTAATGGAAAATATTGCATGGTGCACAACATACAACATGGTTGAAGACAACCCTCAATTTCGCATGTTACAATTAAACAACATAAATCTTTATCTCAAATCATAGATTGTTAGGGTTCCTCCATCTCCCAAGAACAAATGAAACTACAGACTCATGGGGGCAATAAAATATCATGAATATAACCAAAGCACGATGGATCAAGTGAATACAAGTGCAAACCCATCTAAGATTTGTTATTACAAAAAGCTAGATAGTGATGAAGTCGATGATGGTTGTGATGGTGTTGTTGATGATGATGAAGATGATGCCCAAGCCTCCAAGATCCGATCAGCGGCGTGCTGGATGCCCTTCGGTGAGTTCCGCCTCCAGATACCTTTTAGCGGCGAGGCTTCGTGGTTTTTGGTGTCTCTGCGTCTTTGATTCGAGATTCGTCTACACAGTTTTGAAATAGTTGACGAGGGAAGGCCGCCGCCATGTAGTACGGTTCCGCCTTATGGGAGGGTGTGGTCATACCACAAGTCGTTAAGTCTTATATTTCCTCTGTTTCACAAATTTCTTCCTTGGCTTAACTTCTGGTGCGGGAAAATGCAAGGAAGGTGTTTTAATGCCTTCAATCATCATTTATTATGTCCAGATATGATCTCTTTTACTGATTCGTCAATCCTCTTCCTTAAATGTTGGATCCTGGTGAGACAAGCAAAGTAGGTGCATGCTAGCGCGATAAAATGACAAAAACACCCTAATACTTAGGCATTGATCTGTCATAAAACATGTCGCTTTTTGCACTTACTAATGGCCGAAGTTGGTGTTATTCTGTTGTTGGGTTGTCCACCGATGTGTGCGCACAACAAGCGGTGGTCATTGGAGAGGAGCTCTAGCATCTCTCCATGGTGATGGAGACCTATGTGTGACAGATTCGGCGTCAGCCCTCTAAACAAAACAGTTGCTTCCTTCGGGTTAGGCATCTTGGTCATCTTCCTCTTTTCTGCATGCGCTCGTGGGGAAGGTCTTGTCGGAGTGCTTCCGATCGAGGAAGATCCTCATTGGATCCTAGCTTCCGATGAGTTCGGTGTCTTAGGATGGTCCGGGGAAGATCTAGAGTTGTGCCTTGGAGTTCTTTCTCAGCAACTGTTCTACGACATGCGGCTTTCCCAGCGCTGATATCTTTGGCCGAAGGGTGACTTTGCAATGGTGTGGCATTGTGCGCCACCCCCTTCTTACCTCCATGCCAAGTTGCCATGGGGGAGGCACGGCGTCCAGCAGTGGCGACGTCCCAAGTGGCCATGTTCCCGGTAGCGGTTCTGCTGGTCATGCCTTGAAGTTTCTCATCGGTGATTCCGAGTGGTGGCCATGGACTTCATTATGTCTTCTTCATTTGTTCTAGGGTTCTTTTGTGAAGCGCAGTGACTTGTTTGTAACTTTTTTTTCTTCCAGGGACCTTGTATAAGGTGTATCGGCACCGCCGAAATTTAATAAAGATCTCAGTCCTCTTGAAATTATCCTTTGAAAGAAAAAAAATTGCTGATGCGTACGGGCATGCAACAGCATGTACACGCTGCATACACCGATACCGAGGTAGATCTGTCCGTTGAACGTATGAAAAGATGACGCATGTTTTGGTACTGAACTGTCCACATCACGAACTCAATGCCAAACACGTAACGGTAGGAGCTAATTAACATGCATGCACCCATCTAATTACCTAGCACCAGGAGCACGACATCCATTCATCTTGTAGCAATCGAGGCGAGGGCGCGAGGCAGATGGACTCGTTACACTTGCATGAACTACTCGAGCTGTTCATAGTATAGTGGATAGTACAATGAACACGAATTTTTGGCACATGGGCGCTATGCACTCCATAACCTCCAAAATTCGTAGCAATTTAGAAATTGAAAAAAAAACTTGTATCCTCTTGAAATAAAAGATGATCAAGTATTGTACTCGTATAAAAATATTTGGGCTTGAAATGATTCACATGCTATGTTAGGCAAAAAAGACAAATTTATGATGAGTATAACGTGAATAGTACATAGACATGGAAATTTTCGATTTTGTCTTTTTTTACCTTGCAAAAATATAAGTAATTTCCTCGGAAAATATTTTTATACAAGTACAATACTTGGTTATCTTTAGTTCCCAAAAGGATTCGGATTTTTTAACTATTTTTTTGAATTACTGTTTTTTAATGTACTGGGGTGCTTGGCACCCATAAACGTGGATGTATTTTAAGTAATATAATACCATAGTTATATCATGTATTACCCTCGTTTTACTAAATAAGGTTTATTTTTCAAAAGTTAAACTACGTAAAACTTGATCAAGTTTTTAGAAAAATTATTAATATGTACAATATAAAATCAATACCATTATATTTTCATATGATATCTACCACCAATATAAGGCGCACACGTATTTCAACAACGAACTTTGACCAAAAAATTTGAGCAAACCAAAACCTTGATTATAGTGTACATTATTAGTAATGTTGGATTTGTAGTGAAAATCATTTTCTAATGATGCTAATTTTGTACCAAAAATCCTTTTGTATTTCAAGTAATTTGTGGTCAATGAAAAAAACATAGAAAGCGAGAACACCTTTTTCATTGAAATAGAGGTAGAATATAGTACGTCCATATTTAGAAAAATATATGACATTATTTTCGCGGATAGAATATCCTATTTCTTGACACTGCTTCTAAAAGTTTGGTCAAATTTACTTGGCTTGATTTTTCACCAAAGTATATGCCTTAATCATTGGAATGGAGGTCTCCGGTCTTATAAATTAAGTCAAAATTCAAAACTATTTGACCAAACATAAAGAAGAAAATATAGCATCTAAAAATGAAACAAATATATTATGAAAATATCTTTTACGGTGAATCTATTAATATTAAATTGGTATCGTAAATATTCATATTTTTGTCCATATCATTGCTCAAACTTGGATGGTTTTGACTTTTTAACTAAATTTAGATGCCTTATTCAATGGAATGGAGGGAGTAGTACATAGTGTCATTATATTTATTGATCTGTATAATCTCAATGCAAAATTTTGTACAAGGTTGATATTAGTCTTTCTAGTTCTACATGTTAGGATATATAGTATATCTCCCTTATTTGCCAAACCGTGAGCTTTTTTAGGAGGAGGGTCACCCTTCCAAATTAAATAGCACATTATATTATAACTAAGTCTAAATCAGTATAATATTTTTAATTTTATTAGGAGCCCAATAAACCGGTATGAAGGGAGTATGATACTACTACTCTGATCTCTCATCATTAATTGCAGTGGCACATTAGCTTTTTGCATGCATTGAATCCTTCTTTCCCATGAAAGATGTCTTAGATTTGTCATCTAAGATACCTTTGATGGGACGGAAGGAGTACTAGATATGATATATCCACTATGAGTAGTCTTAAACTGGTCACAATGGGTAGTAATATACCTCGGTATCATGCATATGGTACTAGCGTATGATATTATCTCTACAATGCATGGTATCATATAGTAGTACCATACTCTCGTTGCATTTATTAATTTGTAGAATCGCAATGCAAAATTATGTACAAAATCTATTTGACATATAATTTTCTTGTTCTACATGCTATGATTTAGTATCTACGTATAATACTACTATTCTGTCTTTCATCATTATATGCAGCTGTTATATCAGTTTTTTGCATTCATGCAATGCATGATACTGCCTATGATATCCCCATTATTGGTAGTCTTAGGCCTTTCACATTTTTTTTATTTTTTACCATTGTATCCAAAGTCATTTGCTGATGTGGCACCATAATAAATGAGGAAAGAGATGATTGTTGTACTCTCTCCATACAAGTTTATTAGGTTTTGACGTACTTTCAGAAAACCATAACCATTAATTTGGTCAAAAAAAATATAAGATATATATGCCACAAAAGTTATACAATTAGATTCATATTCAAAAGAAGTTTTTAGTGGTATATATTTTGTGTCATATATCTGATACTTTGTTGAGCAAATAAATGGTTAAAAAATTGAAGTACCGTGGAGGCCTAATAGACCGGTATGGAATATGGAGGGGTCATTTGAGCTAAGATACATTTTTTACACGGAGCCATAGGCAACAAAAATTGCTAACCCAATCACATGGATGTCTCCAAATGATTAAATGTAGATAAAGCCTTAACCATTGTTCAAGAATTCGGCCGAATCACCGATTAAATGGCCAGTTAATCGCTGCTCGTTGGGTCACTGAGTAGCCGGTAAATACCGATTACCCCATTAATCAGCCGATTAACTGGCGAATTTGCCGATTAATCGCTATTCAGTGGCCGAGCAAGTCGTTACCAGTTAACGAATTCCTGAACAATAGCCTTAACAGACAATGCATTAGAGGTGTTGTTTCTTAAGATGTACCGATGCCTCGAATAACAGGCGAAGAGCATGTGCATTATGAAAGACCTGATTACCCTTATGCACCGCAAGGTGTCGACATTACTACGACCTAGAGCATAACAAACGGTTCTCAACGAGTGATACACGGGGCATGTATAAAGAAGTGACTCTAGCCTTCCTTTATAGTTGGCACGTTTGAATTTTACTTAGTTAAAAGAGATAATGAAGAAATATAAATTTTTCTTTTCTTAGCGAAGGACTAATCTCTTATAAAACAAGAGAATACTATTTGCTCCATAGTACAGTGTTTTTTCCTTAGCAATACAATATTTTACCAAAATTTAGTCAATTTTCGTTAATTGCAAGTGATTTATCTGGAGTTGGGTTTTGCAGGACGGTAGGAATCCCAAAAGAAATCCTCTACCTTAATTCGGAAGTTCTTTTTATACTGTATAGTTTTTTTTTTGACAGATTTATACTGTATAGTTATAGCTGATGTCAGACAGCTTGAAACAGTCACAGGGAGAACAGAAGTCAGAGTTTTTACCGAGTACATCAACGGTGTGGTGTCGTACTAATTAAACACAAGTTACACGCATGTAACCAGTTTACAAGCGTGTGCATGCATTTGCACAGTGATACTATTTGTGGTGCCCAGGGCAGCGCTGTGATTAGTGTGTGGGGATAGGTACGTGGGGGAGGAAGAAAGTGGACGTGGACGAACAGTGTGATGCATAAATGTGGCAGGCCGTGGGTGGCAGTCACAACATAACTGCGGCACATCGTCCTCCCAGACAATGCAGACATGAAAATTATTAAGACACGATGGCAAGCACACTGTTCATTTTATTCACTTTGTTTCTGCTATGATGAGGAGACGATACAGTACGATCAGTACGCAACACATTACTTATGGGTGATTTGTGTGTACTAGCTAGGTGCTACATGCATGACCCGGGGCATTAGTTATGCATATACTCCCTTCATCCCTAAATATGTAAGACACTCTGACTTCATCTAGTAATTGAAACGTAACACATCAATTTCATGGCATATTAAGTGTTGCAAGTTTATCTACGCTTCTAGATATATGCATGTAGATAAATAATATCTGAAATACATGAAGTAGGCGGTTTTACATATCTAGCTCTCTCGATTGTGGAACTCTTGTCTTTCTAGCAGATCTTCTGACGCGAGGGATGCATGCAATGGGCATTGTTGTGAAGATTGAGTACTAAATTTGTATGAATCGCCATGGACATGATCCATTCATAATGGATTAGTTATTCTCTGGAAATTATTGTGAGGTCTGCACTCTGTACTGATTTCCAGATGGATTCCGGACGGGTCCAGAAAGCTATTGCACTCATGTGGAGCCCATCCAACTAACCTCCAAACCAACACAGAGTTAAAACATGTAGGTTTAGTTTGGTAGCTTTTGGGGCATTCTCCATCATATTTAGGTGTGGATCTAGGATTTGCATAGCTAGGTCGTTGATTCCCACACTTATTCTTTGCTTAACTCTTCTCAGTAGTGTGACTTCTCCTACGATTCAAGCATAATTAACAAAGAATGGCATATAAAATGCCATCTTCTTTCCACTTTTTGCTTGGGGTCTCCGATCATCGTTACATCATTTTTATGGGACAAATGCCTATAGCTCATTAATACAATTAGTCCCTAATCCCTTGTCATAGCACAAAACATAATTATGGGAAAACATGTTCTTTTTGCTGTGCAGACTACGTACGTCGCTCATAATGTGGGCTATCTGACGGATAAATGTATCAAAAAAGGAAAAATATGAGAAAATCAAAATACTGATTTTTCAACACTTATTTCCTATTTAATATTTAAGACTTGGAATTAATTTTATGCATTTATTTACATAAATTAATAAAGCTGAATAAAATACTTAACTATTTTTTAGTTATAGAGTAATCTAAAATCACCTTGTTTTCCCTGACTTTTTTTTACCAAATGTGCAAATTGCCAGCCACATTATGCGATATTGGGAAAACCATTCGATCATGTATCATATACCATGTCAGGAACCATCACTAACTACCTTAGGATCCAGAGGTCAAACCAAATTTTTTTTTTAATTTGAGGATGTTTCAAGATATACATATGTTAATTTCAATGTTCAACTAGGACCATGTACCACATTTTATTGTTCATAATCTAGCTCGTATTTTTTCTATAGAAATAAAATACACCTTCACGCTCGTGCCCTTATCATATTTGTTTTTCTGGGTTGAATTAGATATGTTTCGTTCGACTATACTAATTCTTAGTCGTCTGAGAAGTTATTTCCATGTCCATCACAGTGCTCACATTTTAAAAAGTTCAACCAATTAAATTTTGTTTGATAAAGAACAATAGCTTATGACCACTGACATCAAAGTGTGTCATTTCCTCATCGACTTAGAAATATTCCTATATAACGATTATACTTATGGATAAATAATTTAAATTACAGTGATGGATAAATAATTTAACAGCCATATGCACTCTTAATATATAACACCAATTCAATAAGGTAATATTTTTCTTGATACTTCGCCAGAACAACAAACCAACAGTGAGATGTATCTTTTGCACGTGATGTTATTTATAACTATTAGTGCTCCTATATAAGTTGACTTCCTAGAAGCACATAGTCAAATTTTCTAACTACCTTAATGTTCCCTAAGATAATTAGGTCAGTAATTCAAAAATAGGATAATTAGACTTGTCCTACAAAATTATGTAATTGGTCATATATTTTTGCAAGCATATAAATACAAAAGTAACTACCTAAGATTATCACTATTTAAAACACCACATCTCTTAAGGAATTACTTCGCAAGAATACCAGGGGCGGAGCTTCCATACAACCACTGGGGTCAGCTGACCCCTATGAAATTTGTGAAATCCTTCGTTACATAGTCCATTATCATGATGTGCTATTGAAAAAATATTACTAAATAGTGAATGTGGGTCTAACGGTATGCCCATTATCACATAGTCCATTATCATGGTATGCCCCAAAAAATATTATTACATAGTCCATTATCATGGTATGTCCCAAAAAATATTACTACATAGTCCATTATCATGGTATGCCCCAAAAAATAATGCACTAAGTTCGGGGTATCTAACGACAATGTGTCATTGTGTGAAAGTGGGTCTGATAATATGATGTTTATGATTTTTTTGGATTATGTAGTATCATATTTTTTGTTTTGGTTAACCTACATGAATAGTGGATGTGATTATTTTGCGCAAAACATGAATAGCTCACTGTTATTTAGTTTCTAGGTGAGAAGAAGTAAAGTACTCAGAGTGCAATAAATTGTCCACCCATCATGCAGGGCGAGAACTAATGGCCACCAAATACTAAGGTTGGTCATAATAGAGAGTAACTTAGACTAATACCATATGCTATGTTACTAGTCTAAATTATTGCCTTCATAGTGGATATTAATTTATATGTGGTTCATGCATTGTGTTATTTATTATGTTGTAGACTCATCTTATTTTGGGGTGTATGATGTCGTAATAACATAACTAGTTACCACATCACTCTCTTTCTTCATTTGTTATCATGCCATGTTACTAAATGTTTTGGCTTGTGTGATATTACTACCTATGTTACTCCCATATGAGTAGTCTAAACCTGGTGGAGCAGTCGTTCCAAGCGACCGATCAGTGGCGGAGCCAAGATTTTCATATCGGGTATTAGAAGCAAATAAAAATCTATCACAACAATATAGTTAATATATGTAGCTTCAGAATAACAACAAAATTACGAATTGTTGATACTTCATAGTAGAGACAACGTCTCAACTCTCAAGTAATTAAATTGTATTGGAAGAACAAATAAAAATAATATTTAACTCTACGATCTCCTTTTTGAAAGCGAGCAATGATGTCATCATCCTTTACTTGCAAAAAATAATTACGCCAGAAAAGTAATCAAGCAATCATTCAAGAATTGCTCACATTTTCAAGAATTGTTCAATCCACGCGATAATTATATTTCTGCTAGTACTTTTCTAGGACAGGACTTTACTTCGTCAGACAGATAGATCTGAAGAAACATATGAAATTACTAACATGTTTGCGGCAGAGGGATGACAACATTAGCTAGGTACCATGTTAAGGAGATCTGAACAACATACGACGTGTTAGAGGACTAGCTAGTAATAAAGAGCAAGATTCCCTGCATTAACGCAGAGGGTGAAAAGAGCGGCTAGAAAGACTCGCAAAAGATTCCGCAATCCATTGCTTTGTGATTGAGCTCCTTCCTTTCTCCTGCTCGGTAACACTGCAGGCTTACCAATGCATCCCCTTTGCTTCTCTTTCTTCTTTAAGACTTTTGTATGTATGGCACTGGCACACAAAAGATCGACCATGATGGCCTTATGATAGGCAGGCATGGACAATTTTTGTTTTCTTGGACCTACAGTACATACAGAGCCACAACTACACAAGCACTCGTAGCATGTGTGGTTGGGTACCAAGCATTAGCAATGAAAACATTAGCGAGAGAAGCTTAGCATCTGTACAACGTACTACGATCTGCATTGTTGCTTCCAAGCAAAGCATATGCATGATCAATTTGTCGACCTGCTTGACATCATGACACCTAAATCTTCCGTTGGGATTAAGCAGACAACAGTTAGCTCTCTTAATTTGTTGCTGGCCTTCGGGAGAGTGTGATGAAAGAGGAGATACATCGTGATTCCATGCTAGTATTAGGATAGCGACTGTTTGCGTCCCCGCGGGGCTAAAATGCGTTAGGAACCAGGTCCAGCGGCTCAACGCATATTGACCGGGCCATTTGCGGAGATGATAACCCACAAGTATAGGGGATCGCAACAGTCTTCGAGGGAAGTAAAACCCAATTTATTGATTCGACACAAGGGGAGACAAAGAATACTTATAAGTCTTAACAACTGAGTTGTCAATTCAGCTGCACCTGAAAAAATACTAGTAACAGGGGTGATGTGAAAGCAGCAGTAATATGGGAGCAATAGTAAAAGTAACACAGCAGCAGTAATAGTAATATGAGAGCAATGGCACCAGAAAATAGTTGATACTACTTCCAATGACATGTAGAACGAGTATATGATGATGAAAGATGGACCGGGGTTCTCAGCTATCTACACTAGTGGTAACTCTCCAATAACAAGTGTTGGGTGAACAAATTACAGTTGGGCAATTGATAGGATTGAAATAGCATTAAGACGAACATCAAGATCATTAATCATGTAGGCATGTTTCCCATATATAGTCATACGTGCTCGCAATGAGAAACTTGTACAACATCTTTTGTCCTACCAGCCGGTGGCAGCCGGGCCTCTAGGGAATCTACTGGAAATTAAGGCACTCCTTTTAATAGAGCACCGGAGCAAAGCATTAACAATCCGTGAAAACATGTGATCCTCATATCTAAACCTTCCCCTCCAGTTGTCCCAATTTCTGTCACTTTGGGGCCTTTGGTTCCGGACATAGACATGTGCATACAACTTGTAGATACAATCTAAGCAATAAGTATAGAGCTTAAATCTAAGATCATGCCACTCGGGCCCTAGTGACAAGCATTAAACACAACAAGATTACATCAACAATAACTTCATAAACTTTGTAGATAGACAATCATAATGTAACAATCCATCGGATCCCGACAAACACAACACCGATTACATCAGATGAATCTCAATCATGTAAGGCAGCTCATGAGATCATTGTATTGGAGTACATGGGGGAGAGAATACCAACTAGCTACAGCTAGAACCCGTAGTCCATGGGGGAACTACTCACGGAGCATGGTGGAGGCGATGGCGTCGATGGAGATGGCTTCCGGGGGCACTTCCCTGTCCCGGCAGGGTGCCGGAACAGAGACTTCTGTCCCCCGAAACGGAGTTTCGCGATGGTGGCGGCGCCCCTGGAGTCTTTCTGGAGTTTCGTCAATTGGTATCGCGTTTTTAGGTCGAAAGGGCTTATATAGGCGAAGAGACGGAGTCGGAGGGGCCACGGTGGCTCCTCACACTAGGCCGGCACGGCCAGGGTGGAGCCCGCGCGGCCCACACGTGTGGGGCCCCCAGGGCACCCCTCTGGTCCCCCTCTGACTTTCTGGAAGGTTCCGGGAAAAATAAGATGTTGGGTCTTCGTTTCGTCGAATTCCGAGAATATTGCCCGAACAGCCTTTCTCGATCCAAAAACAACAGAAAACAGCAACTGGCCCTTCGGCCTCTCGTTAATAGGTTAGTTCCGGAAAATGCATAAAAACATTATAAAGTGCAAGGAAAACATGTAAGTATTGTCATAAAACAAGCATGGAACATCAGAAATTATAGGTACGTTGGAGACGTATCAGGAGACGCGACGTATATTTGCGTCTGGGATGCGTCGCGGCGGACGTCCCAAGTGACCGCTCGCTTTTCCACCGGGCCTGTCTGGCATCGAGCAATAGGGTTGTATCGAGCGCATCGCTTCGGCGGTCATCTCTTCCGCGTCTGCACCGCAGCCTTCGCCATCAATGTCGCGGCTGCCTCTTCTGCACGCGCACTGGCAGGTGGCGGCTGGGCTTCTGCGCCCATCAATGGCATCGTGTCCCGCGCGCGCCCGGCCTTAAAAGTCGACCAACACCGTTCCTGCCAATGCCCACACCAGCGACACCCCCACTCCCACCCCTCATTGCCGCGCGCTACCACATAACAATGGGAAAGAAGAAGCACGACTCCGAAGCATCCGGCAGCGGCACCAAGAAGGCGGAGCGGACGCACAGGGTGCCGCTGCTCGTCGATGTGGCGCGGTTCATGTAGAAGAACTGGACGCCGTGCGCGGCTGGTGGGACGTGCACCTGCCTGGCGGCGGCTGGCGGCTCAGCCACCTCCGGGTGCATGTTCCGCCTGTGCCTACGCGCGAGACAGCCAGGATCGCCGAGATCCGGCGCAGGCGGCGGCTGGCGGCTCAGCCACCTCCGGGTGCATGTTCCGTCTGTGCCTACGCGCGAGCCAGCCAGGAGAGCCGAGATCCGGTGCAGGCGGCGGTACCTACTGCCGGACCTTAGCGTCGATCCCGCCTTCGCCGTCGACTTCGAAAGCTGGCGCTCCTGGCACAAGACCGAGAAGGATTCCAAGAGGCAGGTGGGCTTCCTCGATGATAGGGACGCCTTGTCATCGAACACATCAGCCGCCGGCGCCTCCATAGGACGACGACGACAACGACGTGCTGGCCAATCACAACGAGGAGGCCAAGGAAGACAGCGACGACTATGTCGCCTGCATTTTCCACGAATAGCAGGCGGCCATGGCGGAGGGCCGAGAGTTCAAGTACCCGGCGATGATGATGGACGACGAGATCGAGAGGCTCGGCGTCGTCATCTCGGAGGTGGACCGATCGGGGCAGCCACCGCTGCCCCGGTACGCCACTGGCATCATGTCGTCGGGCCTCACGGAGGAAGAGGCCCTACGACGGGCGCTCGAGGACTCGGCCCCGCAACCGCAACAACCGCCTCCACCTCTGCCGTACAGTCCGTGGGCGGCTCCACCTCCACCACTGGCGTGGGCTGCTCCACCTCCACCACCCGCGTGGGCTGCTCCACATCCACCACCTGCGTGGGCTGCTCAACCTCCACCACCGGCGTGGGCTGCTCCATCTCCACCACCACCGGCGGCACCGGCGTATGTTCCGCCGGTTCCCAACTGGCCGTGGCCGGTACCAGATTTCGTCGTGATCGACGACGACGAGTAGGCGTAGGCTTTTATATTTTTATTTTCCTTTCTTTACTATGTAAATTATATTTTATGTTGAAAAAATGCAAAATCGAAAAAATGCGTTGTGCCGCTGAAGACACCCGACGCATAACGTACGCGCGGTTGATTTTGATAATTTAGACCGACGAAACGCGTCACATTTTAAGCGTCCGATTTGCGTCGTTCGTCCTAAGGCTATTTGTAATCTGAGACAGTGAGGCAATGATTTTGTATGTACGTAGGACACGCGCGTGAAATGCATCTGTGTTAGTAGTAGTACCGTACTACTAGTACGTATCGCCGGTCTACTGATCCAACGAGCAACACGCACGGAACCGGCCAATTGATTGGGGATGATTAAGTACTGAAGCAATGTACCGTGCTAGCTAAAGCCTATCCATGTAAAATATTTATGTTACTGCAAACGTACCAGCGCTGTAAATGCTCGTTGTGTAAAAGAAATTGAAACTTCACGTATAGTATACACGGTAATGTTGCAATGATTTACTGATGTACGTTTGTGCATACACACACATACCGTAGAGTCGTCAGAAGTACAATGTTAACGTTGCGACATTGGATTTGACACTGCTTGCCCAATGATGCGACGGCCGTGCTTCTAGAGAGATGAGTATATATGTAGGGCTAGCCGTGCAAAAACTGAGGCAAGGAAAAATGGCTTCAAAATGGGTCCCTTCATTGGGCTGCCAATTTAATTGTACGGCCTGCATTCTGCACCAAAAAGAATCAGGTCAGATTGGGCCTTTGACGGCACTAGATCCGTAGTAGAGATCGTAATTAAGCTTCTCCTAGGAGCAACCTTGGTATATTCTTCCAATAATAAAATACTATACAAATAAATCTTTGGAGCTAAAATGAAAACATATCAAACAAATGATAACTAGACTTAAACTGGTTAAGTAAAAAGGGTTGGGGTCTTAATGATTGGGTGGGAAACATGAGACTCTATTGGTCCTAATCATCCAATCAAATACTGTGTCACCAAAACACAATCCCTTTTTTTATAAGATGAGAGGTAGAGTCATCTTGTACACATGAACATATAGATAAAACTATACTTAATACCATGTCCACAACATGTAACATACAGAGCGAGCAATGTAATTCTTGCATACAACATAACAAATATATCAAGGTAGCTTACACATCCGATCATAAAACACCTAGCCCTAACACAAGATCCGACATTGCTAACTGTGCTAATGAGCAAAACGTGTCTCACGAATCCTAGCATAATATTCAAATGGATCTGGCCATGCTAACAGTGTTACGCATTACATTGGTAGTAGACTTAAATAAAAATGCATGAGAAGACCATGCGATCCAGCCAGGAGTCGCGTTAAGCCGATCGAGCTCGCGAGGACGAGTCGGTTTGACCGGCGTTCGACCACGCGATCTAGCCGGCGCAAACGACAAGAAATCGCCGGTGAGGTCATCTACATTCCGGCGAGGTAGGGATCCAGAAGATAGCTAGATTCCACCTCACCGGCCAGGTGACCAGAGCGAACAAGGTGTGCCCTGTGTCTTCCTGAATCTAGAGTGGCCGCTTTCATGGATTGAGTGTGGACGGGAACCATGCTAGTCCTTATATATCTCAAAACCAAGTTAGAGTTGGGTTTACTTGGTCCAAATGGGTCCATTTTCAGAGAAGCTTTACTCTAGGGTAAACCGTCTGGGTTTCCGATGCATCGCACACCGTTGAAGTTTGGTAAGCCGTATGTGTAGCATCACACACAAAGGGATTTATAAAAACATAACAGATTGTTTTCCGTGGAAAGCCGTTTGCATTACATCTGCACTTTCAGTCTTGGTCTTTCTCTCTGCAACTATTTGAGCATAATAAATAAAAGGGAGTAAATTTGCTGAGGAACGCACACATTTCATTTGAACCAACCTAAAATGGTTTCCCTTCTTGTTACAAAGAGATCGGTGTTAACTTCACATTACATACACATATAGGGTCTAATAAAACTGTAAATCACTATAGTAATTGTACTCCTAAGCACCGGAGGGGACGTTACCGATGTTTGATGCCTCATCATCGTCGACAGCTATGCCCTATCCGGAGCCTGAGTGTCCGCTGGAGCACGATGCTTTTGTATCACTAGTTGTGTGCGCCTTGCCAGCGTGGTCACTGCTTGCGCGTGACGGGTCTTGCAACGGCGCCAGGAAAGTAGCTCCTTGTGACGGTAGCACACGTCCGTTGGGAACCCCAAGAGGAAGGTATGATGCGTACAACAGCGAGTTTTCCCTCAGAAAGAAACCATGGTTATCGAACCAGTAGGAGATGAAGGCCACGTGAAGGTTGTTGGTGAAGGAGTGTAGTGCGGCGCAACACCAGGTATTCCGGCGCCAACGTGGAACCTGCACAACACAATCAAGATACTTTGCCTCAACTTAACAGTGAGGTTGTCAATCTCTCCGGCTTGCTGAAAACAAATGATTAAACGTATGGTGTGGAGAATGATGTTTGTTTGCAGAGAACAAAGAAAACAATGATTGCAGTAGGTTGTATTTTAGATGTAAAAGAATGGACCGGGGTCCAAAGTTCACTAGTGGTGTCTCTCCAATAAGATAAATAACATGTTGGGTGAACAAATTACAGTCGGGCAATTGACAAATAGAGAGGGCATAACAATACGCATACATATCATGATGACTACTATGAGATTTACTTAGGGTATTACGACAAAGAACATAGACCGCTATCCAGCATGCATCTATGCCTAAAAAGTCCACCTTCGGGTTAGCATCCGCACCCCTTCCAGTATTAAGTTGCAAACAACAGACAATTGCATTAAGTACTGTGCGTAATGTAAACAATACAAATATCCTTAGACAAAGCATTGATGTTTTATCCCTAGTGGCAACAACACATCCACAACCTTAGAACTTTCTGTCACTGTCCCAGATTCAATGGAGGCATGAACCCACTATCTAGCATAAATACCCCCTCTTGGAGTTATACGTATCAACTTGGCCAGAGCCTCTACTAGCAACGGAGAGCATGCAAGATCATAAACCACACATATATGATAGATCGATAATCAACTTGACATAGTATTCCATATTCATCGGATCCCAACAAACACAACATGTAGCATTACAATAAGATGATCTTGATCATGATAGGCACCTCACAAGATCTAAACATGATGGCATAATAGGAGAAGACAACCATCTAGCTACTGCTATGGACCCGTAGTCCAAGGATGAACTACTCACGCATCAGTCCGGAGGCGGGCATGGTGATGTAGAGCCCTCCGGTGATGATTCCCCTCTCCGACAGGGTGCTGGAGGAGATCTTCAGAACCCCCCGAGATGGGGTTGACGGTGGCGGCATCTCAGGAACTTTTCTCATATTTTGGCTCTCGGGTTTTCCGATACGAAGGAATATATAGGCGAAGAGGCAGCGTCGGGGGAGCCAGGGGGTGGGCTCCCCACACCTGGGCGCGCACGGGGCCTGGCCGCGCCGCCCTATGGGGTGGCCTCCTTGCTGGCCGCCTCGACTCTTCTTCGATGTTCTGGAATCCTCCGTGGAAAATAGGGCCGTGGGCTTTTGTTTCGTCCAATTCCGAGAATATTTCTTGTGTAGGATTTCTGAAACCAAAAACAGTAGAAAACAGGAACTGGCGCTTCGGCATCTTATTAATAGGTTAGTACCGGAAAATGCATAAACATGATATAAAGTGTATATAAAACATGTGAGTATTGTCATAAAACTAGCATGGAACATAAGAAATTATAGATACGTTGAAGACGTATCAAGCATCCCCAAGCTTAGTTCCTACTCGCCCTCGAGTAGGTAAACGATAAAAAGAATAATTTCTGAAGTGACATGCTACCAACATGATCTTGATCAATACTATTGTAAAGCATATGAGATGAATGAAGTGACTCAAAGCAATGGTCTATAGTTTGTTAACAAATAGATAATGACTAAACAAGCTGAATCATATAGCAAAGACTTTTCATGAATAGTACTTTCAAGACAAGCATCAAAAATTCTTGCATAAGAGTTAACTCATAAAGCAATAGATTCTTAATAGAAGGTTTTGAAGCAACACAAAGGAAGATTTAAGTTTCAGCAGTTGCTTTCAACTTTCAACATGTTTATCTCATGGATAATTGTCAACACAAAGTAATATGATGAGTGCAAATAAGCAAGTATGTAAGAATCAATGCACACAGTTGACACAAGTGTTTGCTTCTAAGGTAGAAGGAAGTAGGTAAACTGTAGGGATTCGTAGCATAGAAAACAAAAAATTTCCTACCGCGAGAACGCAATCCAAGCCAAGATGCAATCTAGAAGACGGTAGCAACAAGGGGATGAACGAGACTAACCCTTGAAGATTTCCAAAGCCTACGATAGGAGGCTCTCGTTGTTGCAGAAGATGATCACTTGCCGCTTTCAAAAGCGCGTAGAAGATCTTGACGGTGCCACAATCGGGCAGCACCTCCGTGCTCGGTCACACGTTCGGTGTTGATGAAGACGACGTCCTTCTCCCCGTTCCAGCGGACGGCGGAAGTAGTAGTTCCTCCTTGAATCCCGGCAGCACGACGGCGTGGTGGCGGTGTTGATGGAGATCTCCGGCGGAGCTTCGCTAAGCGTTTGCGGGAGAGGTGGAGGAGGTGGGGCGGCTAGGGTTTGGGAGAGGGGGTGGCCGGCCACTATGGGGTGCGGCCAAGCTATGGCTTGAGGTGGCCGGGCCCCTCCCCTTGTCCCTCATTATATAGGTGGAACCCCCAAGTGTTGGACTACAAGTCTTCGAATAAGACCCAAACCCAAAACCTTCCATGTGTAGGGAACCTACCCAAGGTGGGATTCCCACTTGAGGTGGGATTCCCATCCTTCCATGAGGGGGGTGGCCGGCCACCTTTGGTGGAGTCCACCTGGGACTCCACCCCCTAGGGTTGGCCGGCCATGCTAGGTGGAGTCCCTCCGGGACTCCGCCTTCCATAGTGATTTCTTCCGGACTTTTCTAGAACCTTCTAGAACCTTCCATAAATGCACCGGATCATTTTCAAACTTATAAAATGACTTCCTATATATGAATCTTATTCTCCGGACCATTCCGGAACTCCTCGTGATGTCCTGGATCCCATCCGAGACTCCGAACAAAACTTCGAACTCCATTCCATATTCAATATCTACTAATACGACATCAAACCTTAAGTGTGTCACCCTACGGTTCGCGAACTATGTAGACATGGTTGAGACCTCTCTCCGACCAATAACCAATAGCGGGATCTGGAGATCCATAATGGCTCCCACATATTCAACGATGACTTAGTGATCGAATGAACCATTCACATACGATACCGATTCCCTTTGTCACGCGATATTTTACTTGTCCGAGGTTTGATCATCGGTATCTCTATACCTTGTTCAACCTCGTCTCCCGACAAGTACTCTTTACTCGTACCGTGGTATGTGGTCTCTTATGAACCATTCATATGCTTGCAAGCTAATATAGACGACATTCCACCGAGAGGGCCCAGAGTATATCTATCCGTCATCGGGATGGACAAATCCCACCGTTGATCCATATGCCTCAACTCATACTTTCCGGATACTTAATCCCACCTTTATAACCACCCATTTACGCGAGTGGCGTTTGATGTAATCAAAGTACCTTTCCGGTATAAGTGATTTACATGATCTCATGGTCGAAAGGACTAGGTAACTATGTATCGAAAGCTTATAGCAAATAACTTAATGACGTGATCTTATGCTACGCTTAATTGGGTGTGTCCATTACATCATTCATATAATGACATAACCTTGTTATTAATAACATCCAATGTTCATGATCATGAAACTATGATCATCTATTAATCAACAAGCTAGTTATACAAGAGGCTTACTAGGGACTCATTGTTGTTTACATAACACACATGTATCAATGTTTCGGTTAATACAATTATAGCATGGTATATAAACATTTATCATAAACACAAAGATATATAATAACTACTTTTATTATTGCCTCTTGGGCATATCTCCAACAGTCTCCCACTTGCACTAGAGTCAATAATCTAGATTACATTGTAAGGTACCTAACACCCATGGCATTCTGGTGTTGGTCATGCTTTGCCCTAGGGAGAGCTTTAGTCAACGGATCTGCTACATTCGGATCGGTGTGTACTTTGCAAATCTTTACTTCTCCATCTTCGATGTACTCGCGAATCGAATGATAACGCAGCTTGATATGCTTCAGCCTCTTGTGTGACCTTGGTTCTTGTGCATTGGCGATGGCACCCATGTTGTCACAATAGATGACTAGTGGGTCCAATGCACTAGGAACCACACCGAGCTCTACAATGAACCTCTTCATCCATACCGCTTCTGATGAAGCCTCTGAAGCCGCTATGTACTCCGATTCTGTTGAAGACTTCGCCACCGTGCACTGCTTCGAGCTTGACCAGCTTACCGCATCACCATTCAATATAAACACGTACCCAGACTGAGACTTAGAGTCATCAGGATCAGTGTTCCAACTTGCATCGGTGTAACTGGTTACAACGAGCTCTTGGTCACCTCCATAACAAAGAAACATATCCTTAGTTCTTTTCAAGTACTTCAGGATATTCTTGACCGCTGTCCAGTTTTTTCATTCCTGGATCACTTTGATATCTCGCTAGTCAAACTAACTGCATGTGCTATATCCGGTCTAGTACATAGCATGGCATACATGATAGAGCCTACTGCCGAGGCATAGGGGATCTGATTCATCCTTTCTCTTTCTTGTGCCGTAGCTGGACCTTGAGTCTTACTCAAGACCTTACCTGGTAACATAGGTAAGAATCCTTTCTTACCTTCGTCCATTCTAAACTTCTTTAGAATCTTGTCCATGTATGTACTCTGTGAAAGCCCTATTAGGCGTCTTGATCTATCTCTATAAATCTTGATGCCTAATATGTACGATGCTTCACCAAGGTCTTTCATTGAAAAACTATTATTCAAATAACCTTTTACACTGCTTAATAGTTCTATATCATTCCCAATCAATAATATGTCATCTACATATAATATCAGGAACGCTACAGAGCTCCCACTCACTTTCTTGTAAATACAGGCCTCTCCATGACACTGTATAAACCCGAAGTTTTTGATCACCTTATCAAAGCGTCGGTTCCAACTTCTGGATGCTTGCTTTAGTCCATAAATTGAACGCTGAAGTTTGCACACCTTGTCAGCATTTTTAGGATCGACAAAACCTTTGGGTTGTACCATATACAACTCTTCCTCAATGTCTCCATTAAGGAACGCCGTTTTGACATCCATCTGCCAAATCTCATAATCGAAAAATGCAGCTATTGCTAACAAAATGCTCACAGACTTTAGCTTCGCTACAGGTGAGAAAGTCTCATCGTAGTCAACACCTTGAATTTATCGGAAACCCTTTGCGACAAGTCGAGCTTTATACACAGTAATATTACCATCAGCATCTGTTTTTCTTTTGAAGATCCATTTATTCTCGACGACCTTGCGGCTATCGTGTAAGTCTACCAAAGTCCACACTTTGTTATCATACATGGATCCCATTTCGGATTTCATGGCTTCTTGCCATTTGTTGGAATCTGGGCTCATCATCGCTTCTTCATACGTCGCGGGGTCTTCATCATTGTTGTCCACAATCATGACATTTAGACAAGGATCATACCAATCGGGAGTGGCACGTTCCCTTGTCGATCTGCGAGGTTCAGTAGCTATCTCATTCGAAGTTTCATTATCATTATCATTAGCTTCCTCTGTTTCTGGTGCAGGAGGCACAGGAACAACTTCCGGTACTGCGCTACTCTGATCAACGAGAGAAGATTCAGTAATCTCGTCGAGTTCTACTTTTCTTCCAGTCACTTCTTTAGTGAGAAATTCTTTCTCAAGAAAGGTTCCGTTCTTAGCAACAAAGATTTTGCCTTCGGATCTGTGATAGAAAGTGTACCCTATAGTTTCCTTACGGTATCCTATGAAGACATATTTCTCCGCTTTGAGTTCTAGCTTGTCCGGTTGTAACCTTTTTACATAGGCTTCGCAACCCCAAATTTTAAGGAACGACAGCTTAGGTTTCTTATTAAACCATAATTCATACGGTGTCGTTTCAACGGATTTAGATGGTGCCCTATTTAAAGTGAATGCAGCTGTCTCTAATGCATAACTCCAAAATGATAACGGCAAATCAGTAAGAGACATCATAGAACGAACCATATCTAAGAGAGTTCGATTACGACGTTCGGAGACACCGTTTCGTTGTGGTGTTCCCGGCGGTGTCAATTGTGAAAGTATTCCGCATTTCTTTAAATGCATGCTAAACTCATAACTCAGATATTCACCTCCGCGATCAGATCGTAGAAATTTAATCTTCTTGTTACGTTGATTTTCTACTTCACTTTGGAATTCCTTAAACTTCTCGAAAGTTTCGGATTTATGTTTCATGAAATAGATATACCCATATCTACTCAAATCATCTGTGAAGGTTAGAACATAACGATAACCACCGCGCGAGGCTACACTCATTGGTCCGCACACATCGGTATGTATGATTTCCAATAAGTCTGTAGCTCGCTCCATAATACCAGAGAATGGAGTCTTAGTCATTTTTTCCATTAGACATGCTTCGCATCTATCAAGTGACTCAAAGTCAATTGATTCAAGTAATCCATCGGTATGGAGTTTCTTCATGCGTTTCACTCCAATATGACCAAGACGACAATGCCACATATAATTAGAATTATCGTTCAATTTAATTCGTTTAGCATCAACGTTATGAATATGTGTATCACTACTATCGAGATCTAATAGAAATAAACCATTCTTCTCAGGTGCTCGACCATAAAAGATATTATTCATAAACATAGAACAACCATTATTCTCAGACTTGAATGAATAACCGTCTTGCATTAAACAAGATCCAGATATAATGTTCATGCTCAACGCGGGTATAAAATAACAATTATTGAGGTTTAAAACTAATCCCGAAGGTAGATGTAGAGGGAGTGTGCCGACAGCGATCACATTGACCTTGGATCCATTTCCAACGCGCATCGTCACTTCATCCTTCAATAGTCTTCGTTTATTCCTTAGTTCTCGTTTCGAGTTACAAATATAAGCAACCGAACCGAGTATCAAATACCAGTGTACTAGTACGAGAACCGATAAGATAAACATCTATAACATGTATATCGGATATACCTTCTTTCTTCTTCTTGACAAGGCCGCTCTTCGGATCAGCCAAATACTTGGAGCAATTACGCTTCCGGTGTCCCTTCTCCTTGCGATAATAGCACTCGAGCATCGGGCTTAGGGCCGGTCTTAGGTTTCACGGGAGGCGTGGCAGCTTTCTTGCCACCCTTCTTGAATTTTCCTTTAGACTTGCCCTGTTTCTTGAAACTCGGTGGTCTTGTTGACCATCAACACTTGGTGCTCTTTCTTTATCTCAACCTCAGCAGATTTCAGCATGGCGAAGAGTTCGAGTAACTCTTTGTTCATGTTCTCGCATATTGTAGTTCATCACAAAGTTCTTGTAACTAGGTGGCAGTGATTGAAGGACATGATTAATCCCCGATCCGTTAGGAATCACTATTCCCAAGTCATCGAGTTTCTTCGCATGCCCGGTCATGGCGAGCATGTGCTCACTAACGGAGCTGCCTTCTTCCATCATGCAACTGAAGAAGTGTTTCGATGCTTCATAGCATTCCACTGCCGCATGAGTTTCAAAGATAGCTTTCAGCTCATTGACCAACTCATGAGGATCGTGGTGCTCAAAACGTTTTTGAAGATCGGCTTCCGGATCGCATAGGATGGCACACTCGAACTTGAGAGTAACGAGTTTTCCGAGTCGCGTAAACACTCTTTACTTCATCGGTTTCGGTTTCGCAGGAGGGTCACCTAGCGGTGCATCAAGCACATATTGCAGATTTCCGCCAGCGAGGAAAATCCTCACATGACGGAACCAGTCGGTGAAGTTGCTACCGTTGCTCTTAAGCTTTTCTTTCTCTAGGAACTGGTTAAAATTGATTGGGGACACCATAATCTACAACATATATTTGCAATAGTTTAGACTAAGTTTATGACAAATTGAGTTCAAATTTTAATTCAACAAAATTAAAAATCTAGGTGAACTCCCACTCAAAACAATATCCCTCGCATTGTCTTAGTGATCACACGAACCAAATCCACTACACCAAGCCCGATCATCACGAGACGAGATGTAACTTCAATGGCGAACACTCAAAGTGTTCATCATATCAAGCATATGATTCATGCTCTACCTTTCGGTATCACGTGTTCCGAGACCATGTCTGTACATGCTAGTCTTGTCATGGCAACCTTAGTATCCGCGCGTGCAAAAACTGGCTTGCACCTATCACATCCCGAAATTTTCTAAATTTTAGAATGTGAAATAAAAATAAAATTTAATGCTTGAATGTTTGAACTTGATTGAAAATTCATAAAGAATTAAAACTTTTTAAAAGTTATTTACAAGTTAATTCCAAAATAGTTTTTTTAAAGATTTTTGGTTTTAAAGTATTTTCAAATCCTTAATGGAATTTTTTTTTAGAAAATAAAACTGTTGAAAACTATATTTGCAAAATAATACCCAAGTAGCCATATAGGCCAAGCGCATATAATAATACTAATAATAATTATTTTTTTACAAATGAATTTTAAACAAGTTTCTTGTTGTCCAAAAACACTATTTTAATTTCTACAAATTTTTATAAACTTGGTTGGTATGCGTATGTTGAAACTATTCACACATAGCCATAATGGCATAGTAGTAATAAAATAATACAAAGTAATAATTTATAAAATTTAAGTGTTTGTGTTATCCTAAAATGAGCAAAATATTTTTACAAATTTATAGAAATTTGATTCACTCAAATCGAAGTTACGAAACTCATTTTATAAAAGAAACAAGTAAAGAGAAAAAGAAAAAAAAAAGGAAAAAAACAAAGTGGGCCGGCAAGCCGGACCGACCGGCCCAGCAGGCCAGCCGGCCGACCAGCCCAGCCACCTACCGGCAGGCACGATCGATCGGATCGGTCAACGATTCATCTATCTTATCTCCACTTAAACGCAGTTTTCTTGAGTTACACAACTCCGATTTCAGATCCGTTTGTTTCTACACGTTCCTAACTACGAGCCCCACCTTTTCCACCGACCTATGGTCTATATAAATTCTCCACCAGACCGCAGTTTCGTTTTTCCTTTCCCCTTCTCGAAATCCTACATCAACAAAATCTTAACTCGTTGATTTGACCACCAAAACTACCTCGAATCACCTCGGGCTCTACACGAAAGTTGTAGATCTCGTCGAGATCTTTCAATCCCGACCAATCTCATCTCTTTTCATCCACCATACACGGATAATTTCGCATCGCAAGGCGTCAGATCTGACAAAGGGAATCTTCAATTAGTTCGTCCTCGTTCCACGAAATCCAAATTCCTTTGGTGAGTATGTAGATCTGATCATCCTCTACAACTTTCATGTTGAAAGTTTTTCGATTTGACGTACGGATTTATCGCTCATCTACAGATCTATTTCGAGTCAACCGGAGCCAAATCGAGTTTCAAAACGATCTCGAATCGTCATGACCTCAACACGGAAGTTGTTCCTCTCGTCAAGATCTTTCAATTGCCGCAAGTTTCACCTTGTTTCGTTCACCGAGCAAGGAGAAAATCGTGTTGCAAGATTCAGATCTTATAAGGTATAACCCAGATCTTGTCAAACACATTAATCCGTTGTGAAAAGTAATTTGTGCGTTAGATAAATCTATTAATTTTATACAACTTTGATGTAGAAAGTTTTTCCATCTGAGCAACTTTTTCTGCCAACATTTATGACGTCATCATGACATCAGCGATAATCAGCTTCGGTCAAAGTCAAACCATCAGTCAGCAGTACAGTCAGCGGTACAGTCAGCGGTATAGTCAGCAGTCAACTATACAGTCATCAGTACAGTCAGCGTCTCAGTCAAACTTGGTCAAACTCGTTTTAAATTTAAATCTTAAATGTCAGATTATGTGTCCAACTTAGAAATTCATTATAAAATCAATCACTGGGCCAAATTTTGCAAATTTTATAGTTTTGGAAAGCTCTTAACCTGTACAACAACTTTATCCAATAATACTATATAGGTTTTGTGTTAGATTGTGCGTTATAATTCAAATAGTTAAATTAAGTCTTTCATACTATAAAATTTGTATAAAATAATCTACTAGGCCAAATCTTATGTTTTTGTACTTTCTGGAATCCTCAGATCATTTACTACAACATGGAATAAAAACTTTACAATTTTGATACGTGCACAAACTTGCTTTAGTAAAATCTATTTAAATCAGTAATTCGATGATAATTCGAATTCTATAAATTATTTTCGAATAATTCCAATTGATCTACTCTTGTGTTACTGTAACCTATCCAGGGAAGTCAAGTTTATATTTTACTAAACATAAGTCTTGTGGTAGCTAATTAATAAGGTTGTGTATGTTAAGTAGATACTTAATTATTGTTTTTCTAAACCAAATTAAATATCCAGGAAACTTTATTATTATTGCACATATCAGAGAACACGCCAATACCACTAGACACTTTACCTTGAACTAATATCGTGTCTATCCAAATGCATTTTCATTCACTCCTTTAACTAATTTAAAACTATTCAACTTACAAATGAGTAATTTGAGTAATTCCATATATCATTAGTTTATATCCAAGCCTATGTGTAACTCATATTATCTTAGTAAGTGTTGTCACACTTTACTAAACGATATTTTGAGTTGCGCCATTTTGAGACTCATGTGAATTATCACATGGATCGTTCCAATTTTCCCATTCTTGAGTATCAAACAACATTTGTCCATAGGTTCTTATCAATCATTTTCTTCTAAGTACTTAACTTAGATAATCATGTTCTTTCCAGGTATTTGACCCATCCGTTCAATATCTCCAACTCATATCTTGCAAGCCATACCTCGTGCCATATCTTCTTTATCCAATTTCTAAAACACAATGAATAACTACTTGTTGTTTGCTTGGTTTGATTTTATTGTTGTTGAATGGTGTGTTTATGTTGTGCTATATTCTATGTTATAGTTTGTACGGAGAGGCACGTATTTTGATTAAGAGAAGTGAACGCGCTTCAACTACCAAAAGGCAAGTGACACTCAATTACCTATCTATTTTGTTATGCATTAGTGTTTTATAAACTAGTATGCATGGTAGGATTTTGTTTTCAAAATTATGCTATGCTTATCAGTCCTAGTAGTGTGTAGCCACCATGAACCCTTGCTAGAATTTTAGTTTGCCTAGCAATAACAAAGTGCCACTGCTGTTTTGATCAACTTGGATTGTGAGTGTTGGGAATTAAAATTAACAACCTTAATGAAACACCTGGGTGGATTGGTTGATTGGTGGGCGGCTGCTCAGGCTCACGCGCCCTAGGGACTAAAGTGATTCCTCACGCGCCCTAGGGACTAAAGTGATGAATCCCTGAGAGTGCGCAAATGTTGAGTGGCTACTCAGGGCCACATTGTGGTTGTCATCGCCTGAGGGTGCACTTGTGGATGGCCACTCGGGATTAAAGAGATTAATATGTCGTCCATGTTTTAGTTAGCTTCCAGTGCAGCCTTATGGTATTATGGGCTCGCCGGGATTAAGTAAGTTGTGAGGCCAAACTTGTTGCTAGACATGATGATGGGGCTTGCAACCCAACGGGAACGGGTCTAGCTAGTTATGGTCGAAGCCTCCTTCTGAAAGATCTTGTCTCATTTCTTCTCTTGGGAAGGGTGGGTCGTAAGGTGAAAGTGCACAACCTCTCGAGAGTAAACCTAAGATCTTAGCCGTGTCCCCGGTTATGGACAATTTGAGCTTTCTAGGCAGGGAATGTACGGAAGAATCTCATCATCTTTTCTGAATAAGTTAAAAATTGAGTAGCAACTGTCGGATAGTACATGGGAGATGTAACCATGATACTGTCTATGACATCATTATGAGTTTGTAAATTTTTTTGTTTTGAAATAAATGTAGGATAAAATTGGCTTTATGCAAATCTGCCTTAACTCCACTTGCCAAATATCATGTAGATAGTCATGCCCAAAACTGCCACCATATAAGTGTCATTTGCCAGTACATCATTGTATTGACCTCCATTCGTGGGGCTGCATATTCAAACGTGCAGGATTTTCTGAGGAGAAGTACGTGGTAGGATCTCGAGTCTACATTCCAACATGACTGCCTGTGGCACATGAAGATGATGAAGACTCATTGCTGATTTACTTTCCGCTGTGTTTATTCTGAGCTAGTCCATGTGACTATGCAATTTGTAAGGTTTTACTTTACCCTCTGGATCAATGATGTAGTAATTTGATACTATTGCAATGATTACTATATTTTGTAATGTGTGTGCTATCAGTGATCCCGGGAATAGCACTATACACAGGTATCTTATCTTTATTAAAAGGTAGGGTGCTACAGCACCCGTTGTATACACTTGTTGAATCTATCATACCCGATCATCACGAGATGTTTCGAAACGACAAGTATTAGTAACGGTGCTACTAAGGATGAACACTTTATTATCTTGATATTTTAGTGAGAGGGATCATCTTATAATGCTACCGTCGCGATCTAAGCAAAATAAGATGCATAAAAAGGATTAACATCACATGCAATTCATATGTGATATGATATGGCCCCTTTGTCTTTGCGCCTTTGATCTTAATCTCCAAAGCACGGACATGATCTCCATCATCAACGGGCATGATCTCCATCATCGTCGGCGTAGCGTCAAGGTCAATGGCGCCATCTTCATGATTGTTCTCCCATGTAGCAACTATTACAACTTCTTTGAAATACTACTCAACATGAAATTTAAAGACAACCATAAGGCTCTCGCCGGTTGCCACAATACAATAATGATCATCTCATACATATTCATCATCACATTATGGCCAAATCACATCACCAAACCCCGCAAAAACAAGTTAGACGTCTCTAATTTGGTTTGCATATTTTACGTGGTTTAGGGTTTTCGAGTAAGATCTAATCTACCTACGAACATGAACCACAACGGTGATACTAGTGTTGTCAATAGAAGAGTAAATTGAATCTTCACTATAGTAGGAGAGACAGACACCCGCAAAGCCACTTATGCAATACAAGTTGCATGTCGAGCGTGGAGCAAATCTCATGAACGCGGTCATGTAAAGTTAGCCCGAGCCGCTTCATCCCACTATGCCACAAAGATGCAAAGTACTCAAACTAAAGACAACAAAGCATCAACGCCCACAAAACAATTGTGTTCTACTCGTGCAACCATCTATGCATAAACCTGGCTCTGATACCACTGTAGGGATTCGTAGCATAGAAAACAAAAAAATTCCTACCGCGAGAACGCAATCGAAGTCAAGATGCAATCTAGAAGACGGTAGCAACGAGGGGATGAACGAGACTAACCCTTGAAGATTTCCAAAGCCTACGAGAGGAGGCTCTCGTTGTTGTAGAAGATGATCACTTGCCGCTTTCAAAAGCGCATAGAAGATCTTGACGGTGCCACAATCGGGCAGCACCTCCGTACTCGGTCACACATTCGGTGTTGATGAAGACGACGTCCTTCTCCCCGTTCCAGCGGGCAGCGGAAGTAGTAGTTCCTCCTTGAATCCCGGCAGCACGACGGCGTGGTGGCGGTGTTGATGGAGATCTCCGGTGGAGCTTCGCTAAGCGTTTGCGGGAGAGGTGCAGGAGGTGGGGTGGCTAGGGTTTGGGAGAGGGGGTGGCCGGCCACTATGGGGTGCGGCCAAGCTATGGCTTGAGGTGGCCGGCCCCCTCCCCTTGTCCCTCATTATATAGGTGGAACCCCCAAGTGTTGGACTACAAGTCTTCGAATAAGACCCAAACCCAAAACCTTCCATGTGTAGGGAAACCTACCCAAGGTGGGATTCCCACTTGAGGTGGGATTCCCACCCTTCCATGAGGGGGTGGCCGGCCACCTTGGTGGAGTCCACCTGGGACTCCACCCCCTAGGGTTGGCCGGCCATGCTAGGTGGAGTCCCTCCGGGACTCCGCCTTCCATAGTGATTTCTTCCGGACTTTTCTAGAACCTTCTAGAACCTTCCATAAATGCACCGGATCATTTTCAAACTTATAAAATGACTTCCTATATATGAATCTTATTCTCCGGACCATTCCGGAACTCCTCGTGATGTCCTGGATCCCATCCGAGACTCCGAACAAAACTTCGAACTCCATTCCATATTCAATATCTACTAATACGACATCAAACCTTAAGTGTGTCACCCTACGGTTAGCGAACTATGTAGACATGATTGAGACCTCTCTCCGACCAATAACCAATAGCGGGATCTGGAGATCCATAGTGGCTCCCACATATTCAACGATGACTTAGTGATCGAATGAACCATTCACATACGATACCGATTCCCTTTGTCACGCGATATTTTACTTGTCCGAGGTTTGATCATCGGTATCTCTATACCTTGTTCAACCTCGTCTCCTCGACAAGTACTCTTTACTCGTACCGTGGTATGTGGTCTCTTATGAACCATTCATATGCTTGCAAGCTAATATAGACGACATTCCACCGAGAGGCCCCGCAGCATATCTATCCGTCATCGGGATGGACAAATCCCACCGTTGATCCATATGCCTCAACTCATACTTTCCGGATACTTAATCCCACCTTTATAACCACCCATTTACGCAGTGGCGTTTGATGTAATCAAAGTACCTTTCCGGTATAAGTGATTTACATGATCTCATGGTCGAAAGGACTAGGTAACTATGTATCGAAAGCTTATAGCAAATAACTTAATGACGTGATCTTATGCTACGCTTAATTGGGTGTGTCCATTACATCATTCATATAATGACATAACCTTGTTATTAATAACATCCAATGTTCATGATCATGAAACTATGATCATCTATTAATCAACAAGCTAGTTATACAAGAGGCTTACTAGGGACTCATTGTTGTTTACATAACACACATGTATCAATGTTTCGGTTAATACAATTATAGCATGGTATATAAACATTTATCATAAACACAAAGATATATAATAACTACTTTTATTATTGCCTCTTGGGCATATCTCCAACATAAACTAACTCAAAATAAAGTAAAAGAAAGGCCCTTCGCAGAGGGAAGCAGGGATTAAATCATGTGCTAGAGCTTTTCAAGTTTTGAAATCATATAGAGAGCATAAAAGTAAAGTTTTGAGAGGTGTTTGTTGTTGTCAACGAATGGTAGTGGGCACTCTAACCCCTTATCAAACGTAGCTTTCAAAGAGCGGCTCCCATGAAGGACGTTATCTCTACCAGCAAGGTAGATCATCCCTCTTCTCTTTTGTTTACACATATACTTTAGTTTTATTTATGGATGACACTCCTCCCGAACTTTTTCTTTCACAAGCCATGGCTAACCGAATCCTCGGGTGCCTTCCAACATTTCACATACCATGGAGGAGTGTCTATTTGCAAAATTAAGTTTCTTACTGATGAATCAGGGCAAAACATGTGAAGAGAATTATTAATGAAAGTTAATTAATTGAGGTTGGGAACCCCGTTGCTAGCTCTTTTTGCAAAAATTATTGGATAAGCGGATGAAGCCACTAGTCCATTGGTGAAAGTCTGCCCAACAAGATTGAAAGATAAAACACCACATACTTCCTCATGAGCTATAAAACATTGAATTGTTTAAAGGTATCACATGAAGTATTTACTTGGAATGGCAGAAAAATACCACATAGTAGGTGATGACGCGTGAAGCACATGTCCGTTGGGAACCCCAAGAGGAAGGTGTGATGCGTACAGCAGCAAGTTTTCCCTCAGTAAGAAACCAAGGTTATCGAACCAGTAGGAGATGAAGGCCACGTGAAGGTTGTTGGTGAAGGAGTGTAGTGCGGCGCAACACCAGGGATTCCGGCGCCAACGTGGAACCTGCACAACACAATCAAAAATACTTTGTCCCAACTTAACAGTGAGGTTGTCAATCTCACCGGCTTGCTGTAAACAAAGGATTAAACGTATGGTGTGGAGAATGATGTTTGCTTGCAAAGAACAACAGAGAACAATGATTGCAGTAGGTTGTATTTCAGATGTAAAAGAATGGACCGGGGTCCACAGTTCACTAGTGGTGTCTCTCCAATAAGATAAATAACATGTTGGGTGAACAAATTACAGTTGGGCAATTGACAAATAGAGAGGGCATAACAATGCACATACATATCATGATGACTACTATGAGATTTACTTAGGGCATTACGACAAAGAACATAGACCGCTATCCAGCATGCATCTATGCCTAAGAAGTCCACCTTCGGGTTAGCATCTGCAACCCTTCTAGTATTAAGTTGCAAACAACAGACAATTGCATTAAGTACTGTGTGTAATGTAAACAATACAAATATCCTTAGACAAAGCATTGATGTTTTATCCCTAGTGGCAACAGCACATCCACAACCTTAGAACCTTCCGTCACTCGTCCCTGCATTCAATGGAGGCATGAACCCACTATCTAGCATAAATACCCCCTCTTGGAGTTACAAGTATCAACTTGGTCAGAGCCTCTACTAGCAACGGAAGCATGCAAGATCATAAACAACACATATATGATAGATCGATAATCAACTTGACATAGTATTCCATATTCATCGGATCCCAACAAACACAACATGTAGCATTACAAATAGATGATCTTGATCATGATAGGCAGCTCACAAGATCTAAACATGATAGCACAAGAGGAGAAGACAACCATCTAGCTACTGCTATGGACCCATAGTCCAAGGATGAACTACTCACGCATCTGCCCGGAGGCGGGCATGGTGATGTAGAGCCCTCCGGTGATGATTCCCCTCTCCGGCAGGGTGCCGGAGGCGATCTTCAGAACCCCCGAGATGGGGTTGACAGCGGCGGCGTCTCAGTAACTTTTCTTGTATCGTGGCTCTCGGTAGTAGAGTTTTCGCGACGGAAGGATTATATAGGCGAAGGGGCAGAGTCAGGGGACGCCCGAGGGGCCCACCCCATATGGCGGCGCGGCCAGGGGTGGGGCCGCGTCCCCCTATGGTGTGGCCGCCTTGTGGCCCCTCTTCGTCTCCTCTTCGGTGTTCTGGAAGACTCCGTGGAAAATAAGACTGTGGGCTTTTGTTTCATCCAATTCCGAGAATATTTCGTGTGTAGGATTTCTGAAACCAAAAACAGCAGAAAACAGGAACTGGCGCTTCGGCATCTTGTTAATAGGTTAGTACCGGAAAATGCATAAAAATGATATAAAGTATATATAAAACATGTGAGTATTGTCATAAAACTAGCATGGAACATAAGAAATTATAGATACGTTTGAGACGTATCAGTAGGTAGTTATGGTGGACACAAATGGCATTGGTTTTGGCTCAAGGTTTTGGATGCACGAGAAGCATTCCCTCTCAGTACAAGACTTTGGCTAGCAAGGTTGTTTGAAGCAAACACAAGTATGAACCGGTACAGCAAAACTTACATAAGAACATATTGCAAGCATTATAAGACTCTACATTGTCTTCCTTGTTGCTCAAACACTTTTACCAGAAAATATCTAGACCTTAGAGAGACCAATCATGCAAGCCAAATTTCAACAAGCTCTACGGTAGTTCTCCACTAATAGGTTTAAACTACATGATGCAAGAGCTTAAACATTATCTACTTGAGAGCTCAAAATAATTGCCAAGTATCAAATTATTCAAGACAATATACCAATTACCACATGAAGCATTTTCAGTTTCCAACCAAATAGCAATAAATGCAGCGGCTTTCAACTTTTGTCATGAACATTAAAAGTAAAACGAAGAACACCAGTGTTCAATATGAAAAAGCGGAACGTGTCTCTCTCCCACACAAGCATGTTAGGATCCGATTTTATTCAAACACAAACAAAAATAAAAGCACACAGACGCTCCAAGTAAAGCACATAAGATGTGACGGAATAAAAATATAGTTTCACTAGAGGTGACCTGATAAGTTGTTGATGAAGAAGGGGATGCCTTGGGCATCCCCAAGCTTATATGCTTGAGTCTTCTTGAAATATGCAGGGATGAACCACGGGGGTATCCCCAAGCTTAGACTTTTCACTCTTCTTGATCATATTATATCATCCTCCTCTCTTGATCCTTGAAAACTTCCTTCACACCAAACTCAAAACAATCTCATTAGAGGGTTAGTGCATAATCAAAAATTCACATGTTCAGCAAAGACACAATCATTCCCAACACTTCTGGACATTACCCAAGGCTACTGAAATTTAATGGAGCAAAGAAACCCACTCAAACACAGTAAAAGAGGCAATGCGAAATAAAAGGCAGAATCTGTCAAAACAGAATAGTCTGTAAAGACGAATTTTTTCGAGACACTTAACATGCTCAGATGAAAAAGCTCAAATTGAATGAAAGTTGCGTACATATCTGTGGATTACTCATGAATTTTTTCAAGATTTTACGAATTTCCTACAGAGAGAACAGCTCAAATTTGTGACAGCTAAAAATCTGTTTCTACGCAGAAATCCAAATCTAGTACCAACTTTCTATCAAAGACTTTACTTGGCACAACAATGCAATAAAGTAAAGATACAAAGGTATTGCTACAGTAGTAACAAGCACCTTGACTCAAATATAAAACAAAAATTGCAGAAATAAAATAATGGATTGTCTCCCATACGCGCTTTTCTTTAACGCCTTTCAGCTAGGCGCAGAAAGTGAAAATCAAGTAACATCAAGAGAAGAAGCATCAACATCATAATTTGTTCTAATAATAGAATCAAAAGGTAACTTCATTCTCTTTCTAGGGAAGTGTTCTATACCTTTCTTAAGAGGGAATTGATATTTAATATTTTCTTCTTTCACATCAATAATAGCACCAACGGTTCGAAGAAAGGGTCTTCCCAACACAATAGGACAAGATGCATTGCATTCAATATCCAAAAAAAACAAAATCAAAGGGGACAAGGTTATTATTAACCGTAATGTGAACATTGTCAATCCTCCCCAAAGGTTTCTTTATAGAATTATCAGCAAGATTAACATCCAAATAACAATATCTCAACGGTGGCAAGTCAAGCATATAATAAAGTTTCTTAGGCAAGATCACATAAAGCATTACAATCAAAATCATTGACCTTCATTTTAATGATGGTCTCCCAACCATCTTCTAACTTCCTAGGAATAGAAGCTTCAAGTTTTAATTCATCTTCTCTAGCTTTAATGAGAGCATTTGTAATATGTTTGTAAAAGCCAAGTTTATAGCACTAGCATTAGGACTTCTAGCAAGTTTTTTCAAGAACTTAATAACTTCAGATATATGACAATTATCAAAATCAAAACCATTATGATCTAAAGCAATGGGACCATTGTCCCCAACACCTTAAAAAAGTTCAGCACTTTTATCACAAACAGTTTCAGCAGTTTCAGGTGATTTTGCATGCTTTGTATTAGAAGTAGAAACATTGCCAACACCAATTATTTTACCATTGATAGTAGGAGGTTTAGCATGTGAAGCATCAACATTACTAGTGGTGGTTATAGTCCAAACTTTAGCTATATTATTCTCTTTAGCAAGTTTTTCTTCTCTTTCCCACCTAGCATGCAATTCAGCCATCATTCTAATATTGTCATTAATTCGAACTTGGATAGCGTTTGCTGTAGCAAATGACTTAATATCTTTAGTTTCATTAGGCATAACTTTCAGTTTTAAAAGATCAACATCGGCAGCAAGACTATCAACCTTAGAAGCAAGAACATTAATTTTACCAAGCTTTTCCTCAACAGATTTGTTAAAAGCAGTTTGTGTACTAATAAATTCTTTAAGCATGACTTCAAGACCATAGGGTACACTCCTACTATTGTTGTAAGAATTACCATAACCATTACTATTATTAGAAGGATATGGCCTATAGTTGTTACCAAAATTATTCCTATAAGCATTGTAGTTGAAATTATTATTTTTAATGAAGTTCACGTTAACATGCTCTTCTTGAGCAACCAATGAAGCTAAAGGAACATTATTAGGATCAACATGAGATTTACCATTAACAAGCATAGACATAATAACATCGATCTTATCACTCAAGGAGGAGGTTTCTTCAACAGAATTTACCTTCTTACCTTGAGGAGTCCTTTCAAGTGTGCCATTCGGAGTAGTTGATCATCATATCATCAAGAAGCTTTGTTGCAGCACCCAAAGTGATGGACATAAAAGTACCTCCAGCAGCTGAATCCAATAGGTTCCTTGAAGAAAAATTTAATCCTGCATAAAAGGTTTGGATGATCATCCAAGTAGTTAGTCCATGGGTAGGGCAATTCTTTACCAAAGATTTCGTTCTCTCCCATGCTTGGGCAACATGTTCATTATCCAATTGCTTAAATTTCATAATGCTACTTCTCAAAGATATAATTTTAGCAGGAGGATAATATCTTCCAATGAAAGCATCTTTACATTTAGTCCATGAATCAATACTATTTTTAGGCAAAGATAGCAACCAATCTTTAGCTCTTCCTCTTAAGGAGAAAGGAAACAATTTCAGTTTTATAATATCCCATCTACATCCTTATACTTTTGCATTTCACAAAGTTCAACAAAATTATTAAGATGGGCAGCAGCATCATCAGTACTAACACCAGAAAATTACTCTCTCATAACAAGATTTAGTAAAGCAGGTTTAATTTCATAAGATTCTGTTGTAGCAGCAGGTGGAGCAATAGGAGTGCATATGAAATCATTATTATTGGTGCTAGTGAAGTCACACAACTTAGTGTTCTCAGGAGTATTCATTTTAAAAATAAGTAAAGCAAACCGACTTAAATAAAGTAAAACAAGTAACTAATTTTTTTGTGTTTTTGATATAAAGAAAGCAAACAAGACAGAAAATAAATAAAGCAAGACAATAAACAAAGTAAAGAGATTGGGTGTGAGAGACTCCCCTTGCAGCGTGTCTTGATCTCCCCGGCAACGGCGCTAGAAAATTAGCTGCTTGCGCGTGACGGGTCTTGCAACGGCGCCAGGAAAGTAGCTCCTTGTGACGGTAAAGCACACGTCCGTTGGGAACCCCAAGAGGAAGGTATGATGCGTACATCAGCGAGTTTTCCCTCAGTAAGAAACCAAGGTTATCGAACCAGTAGGAGATGAAGGCCACGTGAAGGTTGTTGGTGAAGGAGTGTAGTGTGGCGCAACACCAGGGATTCCGGCGCCAACGTGGAACCTGCACAACACAATCAGGATACTTTGCCCCAACTTAACAGTGAGGTTGTCAATCTCACCGGCTTGCTGAAAACAAAGGATTAAACGTATGGTGTGGATAATGATGTTTGTTTGCAGAGAACAAAGAGAACAATGATTGCAGTAGGTTGTATTTCAGATGTAAAAGAATGGATCGGGGTCCATAGTTCACTAGGGGTGTCTCTCCAATAAGATAAATAACATGTTGGGTGAACAAATTACAGTTGGGCAATTGACAAATAGAGAGGGCATAACAATGCACATAGATATATCCACGATGAGTACTATGAGATTTAATCGGGGCATTACGACAAAGTACATGAGACCGCTATCCGGACATGCATCTATGCCTAAAAAGTCCACCTTTAGGTTATCATCCGAACCCCTTCCAGTGTTAAGTTGCAAACAACGAGACAATTGCATTAAGTATGGTGCGTAATGTAATCAACACAAATATCCTTAGACAAAGCATTGATGTTTTATCCCTAGTGGCAACGACACATCCACAACCTTAGAACTTTACTGTCACTTTGTCCCGAATTCAATGGAGGCATGAACCCACTATCGAGCATAAATACTCCCTCTTGGAGTCACAAGTATCAACTTGGCCGAGCCTCTACTAGCAGGAGGTCATGCAAGAACATAAACAACATATATGATAGATTGATAATCAACTTGACATAGTATTCCATATTCATCGGATCCCAACAAACACAACATGCTAGCATTACAAATAGATGATCTTGATCATGATAGGCAGCTCACAAGATCTAACATGATAGCACAATGAGGAGAAGACAACCATCTAGATACTGCTATGGACCCATAGTCCGAGGGGTGAACTACTCACACATCAATCGGAGCGATCATGGTGATGAAGAGTCCTCGGGAGATGATTCCCCTCTCGGCAGAGGGTGCGGGAGGCGATCTCCTGAATCCCAGAGATGGAATTGGCGGCGGCGGCGTCTCCGGAAGGTTTTCCGTATCGTGGCTCTCGGTGCTGGGGTTTTCGCGACGAAGGCTATAGAGTGAGGCGGAAGGGCAGCGTTGGAGGGCTGACGAGGGGCCCACACCATAGGGCGGCGTGGGCCCCTCCCTCGGCTCGCGTGACCCTATGGTGGCGGCGCCTCGTCGCCCCACTTACGTGTCCCTTTCGGTCTTCCTGGGAAGCTTGGTGGAAAAATAAGACCCTGGGCGTTGATTTCGTCCAATTCCGAGAATATTTCCTTTACTAGGATTTCTGAAACCAAAAACAGCGAGAAAACGACAAGCTGGCTCTTCGGCATCTCGTCAATAGGTTAGTGCTGGAAAATGCATAATAATGACATATAATGTGTATAAAACATGTGAGTATCATCATAAAAGTAGCATGGAACATAAGAAATTATAGATACGTTTGAGACGTATCAAGCATCCCCAAGCTTAGTTCCTACTAGCCCTCGAGTAGGTAAACGATAACAAGGATAATTTACTGAAGTGACATGCTATCATAATCTTGATCAATACTATTGTAAAGCATATGAGATGAATGCAGCGATTCGAAGCAATGGTGAAGATAATGAGTAAACAAATGAATCATATAGTCAAAGACTTTTCATGAATAATACTTTCAAGACAAGCATCAATAAGACTTGCATAAGAGTTACTCATAAAGCAATAAATTCAAAGTAAAGAGCATTGAAACAACACAAAGGAAGATATAAGTTTCAGCGATTGCTTTCAACTTCAACATGTATATCTCATGGATAATTGTCAACACAAAGTAATATAACAAGTGCAATAGGTAAACATGTAAGAATCAATGCACGCAGTTGACACAAGTGTTTGCTTCTAAGTTAGAAAGAATAGGTAACTGACTCAACAATAAAAGTAGAAGATAGGCCCTTCGCGAGAGGAAGCATGGATTACTATTTTTGTGCTAGAGCTTTTCATTTTGAAAACATAGAAACAATTTTGTCAACGGTAGTAATAAAGCATATGTGTTATGTATAAGATATCTTATAAGTTGCAAGCCTCATGCATAGTATACCAATAGTGCTCGCACCTTGTCCTAATTAGCTTGGATTAACATGGATTATCATTGCATAGCATATGTTTCAACCAAGTGTCACAAAGGGGTACCTCTATGCCACTTTGTACAAAGGTCTAAGGAGAAAGCTCGCATTGGATTTCTCGCTTTTGATTATTCTCAACTTAGACATCCATCACAGGGACAACATAGACAACGAGATAATGGACTCCTCTTTAATGCATAAGCATTCAACAACGATTAATATTCTCATAAGAGATTGAGGATTAATTGTCCAAGCTGAAACTTCCACCATGAATCATGGCTTTAGTTAGCGGCCCAATGTTCTTCTCTAACAATATGCATACTCAAACCATTTGATCATGAAAATCGCCCTTACTTCGAGACAAGACGAACATGCATAGCAACTCACATGATATTCAACAAAGGTGTAAAAGTTGATGGCGTCCCCGAAACATGGTTACCGCTCAACAAGCAACTTATTAAGAAATAAGACACATAAGTACATATTCTTCACCACAATAGTTTTTAAGGCTATTTTCCCATGAGCTATATATTGCAAAGGCAAAGAATAGAATTTTAAAGGTAGCACTCAAGTAATGTACTTTGGAATGGCAGAGAAATACCATGTGGTAGGTAGGTATGGTGGACACAAATGGCATAGTTTTTGGCTCAAGGATTTGGATGCACGAGAAGAATTCCTCTCAATACAAGGCTAGGCTAGCAAGGTTGTTTGAAGCAAACTCAAGTATAAAAGGTGCAGCAAAGCTCACATATGAACATATTGTAAGTATTATAAGACTTTACATTGTCTCCTTGTTGTTCAAACACCTTAACCGGAAAATATCTAGACTCTAGAGATCAATCATGCAAACCAAATTTTAACAAGCTCTATGTAGTTCTTCATTAATGGGTGCAAAGTACATGATGCAAGAGCTTAAACATGATCTATATGAGCACAACAATTGCCAAGTATCACATTATTCAAGACATTATACCATTTACCACATGCGGCATTTTCCGTTTCCAACCATATAACAATGAATGAAGTAGTTTCAACCTTCGCAATGAACATTAAAGATAAAGCTAAGAACACATGTGTTCATACGAAACAGCGGAGCGTGTCTCTCTCCCAAACAAAGAATGCTAGGATCCGATTTTATTCAAACAAAAACAAAAATAAAAACAAACGGACGCTCCAAGTAAAGCACATAAGATGTGACGGAATAAAAATATAGTTTCACTAGAGGTGACCCTGATAAGTTGTCGATGAAGAAGGGATGCCTTGGGCATCCCCAAGCTTAGACGCTTGGGTCTTCTTAAAATATGCAGGGATGAACCACGGGGGCATCCCCAAGCTTAGACTTTTCACTCTTCTTGATCATATTGTATCATCCTCCTCTCTTGACCCTTGAAAACTTCCTCCACACCAAACTCAAAACAATCTCATTAGAGGGTCAGTGCATAATTCATATATTCAGAGGTGACATAATCATTCTTAACACTTCGGACATTGCACAAAGCTATTGAAAGTTAATGGAACAAAGAAATCCATCAAACATAGCAAAACGAGGCAATGCGAAATAAAAGGCAGAATCTGTCAAAAACAGAACAGTCCGTAAAGACGAATTTTTAGAGGCACCAGACTTGCTCAGATGAAAATGCCCAAATTGAATGAAAGTTGCGTACATATCCGAGGATCACGCACGTAAATTGGCAGATTTTTATAAATTTTCTACAGAGAGGCGTGCTCAATTTCGTGACAGCAAGAAATCTGTTCCTGCGAGTAATCCAAATCTAGTATTGACTTTACTATCAAAGACTTTACTTGGCACAACAATGCAATAAAATAAAGATAAGGAGAGGTTGCTACAGTAGTAACAACTTCCAAGACTCAAATATAAGAACAAAGTGCGAAGTAAAATAATGGGTTGTCTCCCATAAGCGCTTTTCTTTAACGCCTTTCAGCTAGGCGCAGAAAGTGTGAATCAAGTATTATCAAGAGACGAAGCATCAACATCATAATTTGTTCTAATAATAGAATCATAAGGTAACTTCATTCTCTTTCTAGGGAAGTGTTCCATACCTTTCTTGAGAGGAAATTGATATTTAATATTACCTTCCTTCATATCAATGGTAGCACCAACGGTTCGAAGAAAAGGTCTTCCCAATATAATGGGACAAGATGCATTGCATTCAATATCCAAGACAACAAAATCAACGGGGACAAGGTTATTGTTAACCATAATGCGAACATTATCAATCCTCCCCAAAGGTTTCTTTATAGCATTATCAGCAAGATTAACATCCAAATAACAATTTTTCAATGGTGGCAAGTCAAGCATATCATAGATTTTCTTAGGCATAACGAAATACTTGCACCAAGATCACATAAAGCATTACAATCAAAATCATTGACCCTCATCTTAATGATGGGCTCCCAACCATCTTCCAACTTCCTAGGAATAGAGGTTTCAAGTTTTAGTTTCTCTTCTCTAGCTTTTATGAGAGCATTTGTAATATGTTTTGTAAAGGCCAAATTTATAGCACTAGCATTGGGACTTTTAGCAAGTTTTTGTAAGAACTTTATAACTTCAGAGATGTGACAATCATCAAAATCTAAATCATTATGACCTACAGCAATGGAATCATTGTCCCCAACATTTTGAAAAATTTCAGCAGTTTTATCAAAGCAGTTTCAGCGGTTTAGCGGTTTCGGGCAATTTTGCACGCTTTGCACTAGGAGTAGAAACATTGCCAACACCAATTATTTTACCATTGATAGTAGGAGGTGTAGAAACATGTGAAGCATT
>NC_061508.1:149404570-149424293 GCF_022539505.1 Lolium rigidum | reverse complement strand
TTGCAAGGGGTATAATCACAAGTATGTATTAGTCCTAGGAAGGGCGGTGCATTAGCATAGGTTCACCCACACAACACTTATCAAAACAATAAAGATTAATCAGCTATATGAAGCGAAAGCACTAGACTAAATTCCCGTGTGTCCTCAAGAACGTTTGGTCATTATAAGTAAACAAACCGGCTTGTCCTTTGTGCTAAAAAAGATTGGGCCACTCGCTGCAATTATTACTCTCGCATTTTCCTTACTTGTACTTTATTCATCTGCTATATTAAAACCCCCTGAATACTTGTCTGTGAGCATTTACAGTGAATTTTTCATCGAAACTGCTTGTCAACACTTTCTGCTCCTCGTTGGGTTCGACACTCTTATTTATCGAAAGTACTACGATACACCCCCTATACTTGTGGGTCATCAATGACTTCCGGGGGCACTTCCCCGTCCCGACGGCGTGCCGGAACAGAGACTTCTGTCTCCCGAAACTTGTTTTCGCGATGGCGGCGGCTACGGAACTCTTCGTGGAATATCGTCGGGTGTCTTAGGGTTTTCGCATCTGGGAGCATATATAGGCGAAAGGGCGGCCTCGGAGGAGCCAGGGGGTGGCCCCCCCATAGGCTGGCGCGCCAGGGGGCCTGGCCGCGCCGCCCTGTGGTGTGGGCCCCCTGCTGGCCGCCTCCGACTCTCCTTCGATGTTCTGGGTTCGTCTCGGTAAAATAGAAGGTTCGGCTTTTGTTTCGTCCAATTCCGAGAATATTTTCTGTGTAGGATTTCTGAAACCAAAAACAGCAGAAAACAGGAACTGGCACCTCGGCATCTTGTTTATAGGTTAATCCCGGAAAATGCATCAAAATGATGTAAAGTCTATATAAAACATGTGAGTATTGTCATAAAACTAGCATGAAACATAAGAAATTATAGATACGTTTGAGACGTATCATGCCGCTAGAGCCACCCCCGACGCAAACGGACGCGCGGTAGATTTCGACCATTTCAGCGGATGCAAACGGACGCGCGCGAACATTTTTGGACGCTGAAATGCATCGCCCCGTTGGAGATGCCCTCAGTGCAATATCTAGTGTGATGTTTGGGCAAAAGAGGATGATTCGATGTTGCCATTTTTCCGGACGAGACAACTGACCTGCGCGTTTGGCTTTTCACTCTTAGTTCTACTCTGCCCCAAGATAGCTATTTTGAGGTTCTTGTAACAATCGCCGCTGTCCACAAATCTGCGGGCATCTCCAACGGGGCGACACAAATAGATAAAAACGTCTGTTTGTATTTGCGTGGACAAAAAAGTTCTCTAGCAGCTTGACGCAGAATGACCGAAACGTTCGTTTTGACGCAAACGTGGATCAAATATGCGTCAAAAAAATACGTCTACGTGGATGTGTCTGGACGTTCGTTTTGACCTGCATGCATATCTATCTCCTCCTTTAATGCAGGGTAGTCCCATATGCTGGCCACTCCTGTCCACAGAAATGGAATCTTTCTCTCTGCTCCTAATCAATGCATGGTAAGTCTTTGCGTTAAAAATGCGTTTATGCCGCTGGAGAAGGGATAGACACATGCGGATATGTGGATATTTTCTGTGTCCGTGCGCGACGTAAGTGGACATAAATTATGTCCAAAATGCATCGCCCCGTTGGAGATGCCCTAAGAGCATCTTCACCGGCGCGTCTAAATAGTCGCTCGCAGAGGCGTCGACACTGTCGTATGGAGGCGCCGACAGAGCATCCTTCATTTAGGATGATATTCCCACACCGATGCCTCCCACCCATTCGACAGCTCCCAATAGATTCAAATGTAAATGACATTTAAAAAACGAAATTCATATGAATTTAGATAAGTTTTGTACAAAAGTCACTCGAAATTAAACTTAAATAAAATTTAAACTTCTAACCCTAATCTACTGGCCGTCGGTTGGGGCGCGTGACGGGCCTACCTCGTCATCGTTCTTCCCCTTTACCGCATGCGTCCGTGCCCACCTCTCTTCCCTTGCTTCGCGCATCTGACGGTGGAGCATGGCCGCCGGCGACGCAGGAGCTTGCCGGCGGCACTATCCCCTCAGCGACGCCAGCCATCAGCGAGACTCCTCGTTCTGGGTGAGCCTCGCTTGCTCGCGGGCGAACGCATCGGCCAGGTGCTGAGAGGTCAACTCAAGGAGCTTTTGTCGCTCCACCGCCATAAGGAGGCATCCCGCCTCCTCTGTGGCCGTCCGCTAGCAGGAGATCCTGACGGCGTGCTCAAAGTTGGCGTCGTTGATGAACTCGCGTTGTTCCTCCTTCAGCCTCCAGAAGCGCTGCGTGTTCAAGGAGGCTAGGATCGCCGCCTGCTCTGGGTCAGCGGGGACCTGCGGCCGCTCGCCCCACTGCGTCGCCTCCTCCTCCACCGCCTCAGCTTCTGCGTCTGCTACATACGCCTCATCCCACTCCTCGAACTGTGGGTTGACAGAGTCGTCGGAGTTGTAGTTGATGTCGGCGTCCGGCTGCGGCCACGGCGGCTATCGCTGCGGTGGTGGTTGAGGCGCCACAGGCGGCGTGCGGCCGTTGCGGCCAAGCATCGAGTACGTCGTATGGATCCTACGCGGCATTGTTGTGGTGAAGAGGAGAGGATAGCGCGGCGACGGTGGTGGAGATGAGAGAGGATAGCGCGGCGGCGGTGGAGATGAGAGGATAGTGCCGCGGCGGTGGAGGGCTAGGGGTGCTAACTACCCGCACAGCGGCCGAGGCATCACATTTACGTCGGCGTCTGCACGTGGACCGGTGGTCTCATCGGCGGCTGGCCGCCATTCAATCGAGGCATCGCATTTATGATGCACCGCCGTTTCCAACGTGAACCATCGCCTCCTCTCGCTGCAAGGCGGCCCACATGCGAAAACTGACGTGTCGCGAGGCACCGACGCGCCCGATTTACACCCTTTGCGAAGGGGCTGACACGGGGTTGTCGGCTCTTCTATGGAGCTCGAAACCTCGCCGACGCTTTTTGGGGCACGCCAGTGTGAGCCCAAAAACCAGGTCCCCAAAATGCTATCGGGGCCGCCAGTGGAGATGCTCTAAAGAGAGGTAGTACTTAGCTGACTTGTCTTCGGACAAACTGAGATGCCTCCATCGATGAAACCTAGCACTAGAGCTGGAGCTCAAACAAGCAGGGGTGAATCTCCCCTTAGGGCATCTCCAGCGGCGCGACGCAAATTGGTGCCCGCGAGCGTCCGTTTGCGTCGCGCGGCGGACGCGAGAAAGACCGTTTTTGTCCGCACGTCCGTTTGCACCTGGGGGTGCCTCCAACGGCCCGACGCATTTCCGCGTCGGCATGAAATATGAAGTTTGTAAACAACAAAATAAAGAGTTCAACTAAGTCATAGTCCTTATTACATCCAAATTTTAAAAAGTCTACATGAAAATAAGATGGTATTCCTCTAGGCATGGTCTTCATGCCCAACCAATGCCCACTGATGCTCAATCAGATCTGTCTGCAGCCGTTTGCACATGTTCTCTTCAGTGATTTCTACATTCATATGCAGATAGTTATCCCAAGATAAAGCCCCAGGGAGTGGCGCAACTAGCTCACCTTGAAAGTTCCAGTGGTTCTCATTGCGGCCATCAGGATGCTCGTTCTCAACGATCATGTTGTGCATGATCACGCAGCATATCATCACCTCATGCATGGTCTTCAGCGACCACGTTCTTGCCGGGTGACGGACAATTGCCCACCGAGCTTGTAGGACACCAAATCAGCGCTTCACATCTTTCCTGCAAGCCTCTTGCATCTTGGCAAACCTCCTCGTCTTCTCGGAGTTTGGACTACGGACAGTCTTCACCAGTGTGGCCCAGTAAGGGTTGATGCCATCAGCAAGATAATATGGCTTGTCATATTCATTTCCATTGATCTCATAGCTCACCCGGGAGCTTTGCCTTGCATGAGCCGGTTGAAAACGGGTGATCGGTGCAACAAATCGATGTCATTGTTGGAACCGGCCATGCCAAAGAATGAATGCCAAATCCATAAATCTTGAGATATGACAGCTTCAAGAATGACAGTACGTCCCTCCGCATACCCGCTGTAGTGACCCTGCCATCCAAATGGACAGTTCTTCCACTACCAATGCATGCAATCTATGCTACCAATCATTCCTGGAACCCTCTAGACTCGTTGATAGAAAACAACCGCCTTGTATCCTCAACAGTTGGCTCCCTACAGTAATGCTGTCCGAACACGGCAATCACGGCTCGGTAAAACCGGTACATGGACTCAAGGCAGGTGCTCTCACCCATTCGAAGATACTTATTGAATATATCAGCAATCATTCCATATGATAGCATGCGAATAGCGGCAGAGCATTTTTGGTAGGAGGTGAAGCCTAGCGCACCTGTTGCATCGGTTCTGCATTGGAAGTACGGGTCGTAGTCTCTGACGCCCCGGAGAATGACCAAGAACAGATCCCTTGACATCCTGTACCGGCGTCGGGACATATGTTTTCCTTGAAGACCGGATCGGTGAGGTGGAGGTAGTCCTTGTGGAGCCGGAGCTGCCCTTGCACTCTGTTGCGCGGCAGGTTTTTTGAGCGGCCCTTGACAGAACCCCGGTGCACCGGCCCCTCATTTGAACTGAACTCGTGGATCATGGAGGCCGCAATAGTTGCCAATGTCTGCGTCGACTGATCGGACTACTCGTCGGAAGAGGAGTCAACGACCTCGGCGTGGAACTTTTGCAGCATCTGCCACATGTCCATCTGCGTGGGTACGAACTGTGGATCAATGGCCGCGCACAATAGCGCCGAAAACAGGAGAAGAAACCTACCGGCGAAATTGACCGAACAGGTCGTGGGCGGCGCGGAAGGGCGGCGCAACCGGCAGCGTTAGGCCCCAAAACAGCCGGCAGCTTCGCGCCCGAGCCAATCCCGAGTACGATCCTACTCTCCCGCGCGGCGACAACTGAGCCGGACGGCGAGTACTGCGGCGTAGCAGCGGGACGGCGGCGGCTGGGGTTGGGGTGGTGGCGTCGCACTAGGGCAGGAAAGAACGGGAAAAGAAGCAAATCGAAGCGGTCGATTTCGCTGTCCCTGACTTGCGGGACTGGGTAGGAAAAGGAGGAAGCTCGGCGCGACCGCGCAGCGTCCGCGGAGACGCAAACCTGGCGCATATTTGGGCCAGGTTTGCGTCGCCGCGGGCGGCCCGGTCACTATGCGTCGCCCCCCTGGAGGAGGGCCCAGATGCATTTTCGGTCACGGCGGACGCAAACGGTTAGCGTCCGTTTGCATCGCGCTGCTGAAGATGCCCTTAGGGAAATGTATGACAGCTACCATATCTCGAACTTTACTGAATAAATCAATATGCACGTGTTCTTTTTAAACAATTTGAGTGGTCAGACGCTAAACCCGGATTTTGTATGAGAAAATTGTGCTTGTTTTAGTGAACACTGCATAAAAATGATTTCAAACCAAAAAACAAGACTTATTTTCTAGGTTCAATATGAATAAGATTGTTTAAAAGTTTCTTGATTTTTGAAAGGCATGTCATGTTTCTCCAAAATCATTATCACCTTATTGAGTTGTGGTTGGTTTTAGCAGTGGGGAAGTCAACAATTAAAAGTGATTTCTCGACGACAAATATCATCAAGACCGAGTTGTAAACCGACCGAGAGATATTCAAAAGTCTTGATCCATAAAATTACAAAAGAATTTTTGAGAAAGGTAAAGCTTTGCCATTGATCTGGCATTATTGGTATGTTTACATATTCTACTATTTTTACCTATAATCAAATATGTTTCTATTATTACTGTATAAGTGATTGTGTTTAAATCATATATATCATTAATGTCTTCAGACTATTTTATTCTTTACATCACGTTTTTTAGAGTTCGCCCTACTTCAAATTATTTCTGTCCTTCGGGACAAAGATTTGATGCACATGAGCACCAATGATCTTTTTTCAGAAAAATAATTATAAATTATATTTCTAAGGTTTAGAAAAATCTGAAAATAAATCATGATGTAGTCTGTATTGTATCCCACAAACGTGTAAATTTTCAACTGAAAATAATGTGTATTTTGGGCCGCACAAAAATAAGAAATATGTGGATCTGAGTATAGTGATTCAAATCTCCAAAAAAAATCCAGACTGTCATTTTCGTGTAGCTTACAAATAGAACATTTGTAATTGAGATTTTATACGTTAGTGGAATACATCATTAGCTATTTTGTAAATTTTATTATAAAATTCTTTAAAATATATACATGTAATTTCAAAAAAATTAATACTACAATAAAAGCACTGGTGCCCATGATCCAAACAGACTTTTCGCGTCCTTCGCCACTACACACATGCTCGGAACCTCGTGAAGAGGGAACAGTGAAGATCTATGCAGATGGCGCAGTTTGAAGATCAGAGGGATGACGTGGGGGTTGGCTGTCGCAATAGCAATGGCAGACTTCTCTCAACCTCAGCAACGGTTTTTGATGGTGTCACTAATCCTCAGACGGTCAGACCCCTGAAGCTCAAGCATGCGCATAAGCTACTAGACCATGGTAGCGCGCGTTGCCGCGCCCGCCCATTTTCTCATAGAATGATAGAAATCTATGTAAATATATGAATCGGATACTAATCGAATAGAGAAATATTAATCACTTCGCAACGAAGGCAAGGGAGGTATGGGGTTTTTACCTGGGTAGTTGAGTAATTGAACAGTCACATTGTGTCCTATACTCCTATTGTATTATGTTTACTGTACGATATACACAATGCTAATTTATCATCTATACATATCGAATTGTGTGTTGCCATAGAAGACTCAGTTCAACTTAAATGGGTTTGATAGACTGCAACTGGTCCTAGTAGTACCTGTATTATGTGGTATATGTATAGTTATATAAGCTTGGACGAATTTAGTCAGTTGTGGAACATTTTTGGTTCTTAATTCCACAACAATCCTGATATGGATCTTCCCGCTGCTATTTAATTATATAAGCAGATCAAATGACCCAACAATAAAAGAATTCATAGTGCAAATGTACGTGGAAGAACCAAAATTTGCAATGAGCGTCATATAATCACATTTTAGAGCATTGGAATTATCACATGAGTAACCATGTGTTCTTGTGTGTACCTTTAGAGATTATAGTATTATACCTTCAGGTTCACCATTCTCCTAGGAGGCTATATTTGTCTCTTCAACTAATTTCGACTTATCTGGTAGAGGAAGAAATGGAAGGATACAGGAAGAAGAGAAATTCTGTCAGCAAAACAACCAAATCATGGAAGCAAGTATTGCTTCTATAGCTCTTAACGGGTTGAAGCAGTCAAATGTCAGATTACATACCAAAGTATACACTTGAATTTCTGATCGCAATTAATTTTGTTCTGCAGCATAGGAACAGGAATGAAAAAGCATCTACATACCATATACTATCCAGTTCTCCGCTGGCACAAGACTCAAAACTTGAACAGGAATTTAAGAGGACATTATGCATCATATATATATGAGAGACATAAGGGGTGATTAAAGAAATAAATCTTACAACACAGGACAGAAGAGCCGACATGATACCAGGATTTCTAGAGTACGTCCTTCTAATCAGGAGAGCAACAGGATAGTCCCTATGAGCATAGTCCGATATAATTTTGAAAATGAAAATGAATAATGACTGCAAAGTAAGACATCCCTGACAGTACCACATGTACAGTAGTCCCCACATGATGCAGATATACACTCCTCGGTCAGTCTACTGTGAGCAACTTAATTAAAATTCATGTGCCTATGTGCTTGCTTGCTTGTCTTTGGACGACCAAAGAAAGGAAGGACTAAACTTGCTACTACTACTTAACTTACTTGTGTAGTTGTGGGGATCATACTTTCAAGGACTGGTCCATAAAAGAGACACCGGGACCAGTTATCTTAGCGATGCTCTGGTGAATAATATGGGGATGAACTCATGAAAAGATTGGCGTCGAAAGGTAAAACTAAGAAGGTCACCGTAAAATATTGCAGTTAATTAACACCTCTGTGGTATGTTTGTTTCTACGGAAAAACTGTACATATCGATGTATGGGTTAGTATAACAGATGGATGACCCCAGAAACCGGATATGGGCAACAATTAAGGAACATATCACCTGTGGATAAACATAATCTTTTGGTACTTTTGATGCTGACCATCTGAATATTGAAGAAAAGAGAGGGCGTTAAAGATGCAAATACAACAACATGTACTCGTAAAGAAGCATTCTGATTATTTAGAAGACAAAAAAATACAGTGCATCCATCTGAACAGGTATTGTAGTTTCCACCAAAAAATTGAGTATGCCAATTGTATAGGAGGCTATGAGCTGCAAAAGTTCAACAGCAGCACCTCAAATGCATCTGTAGTGGAGCCCTTTCTCTTTCTTTGCCAATTGCCATACCAGCAAAAACACAATCTACTCCAAGTTCCTCTTCAATCTAAGAACTTACTTGCCTTGTGACAGCAAAATCATCACAACTGAAGCCAGCCATCCAAACATTGACAAAACCAGTCAGTAACATCCACCTCCATCATCTACAATCCACCTGAGCAAATCAGAAACCTAACGCTAGCCATCGAGAATCGTTTCGAGGCTGAGGAAACTTGTGTATGTATGGATGGGCACCCATAGCCGCTGTGCCGTCCCCGCGTACCATCCTGTCCCGTGCTTGAGCGAGGTCGGATCCGGCGGCGGAATGAGTCAGAGCTCTAAATCTTGCCTATAAACAAGCTAGTCGAAGCACTGGTGATGCACCGCCGCCACAGGTGTAATAGCGGAGCTCCTGACCTTCGCGAGGCGGCGACGAGGACTACGGCACCATTCCACCTTGAAGGACAATGGCGGCCGAGGACGGCGTCGCGAGGGGCTTGCAGACGGTGGGAATGGCGGCGCGTATTGAGCCTTCTCCATGTGTTGCTGACTCTGCCTGGCTGCCTCGCTAGTAAGTTGAAAGCCGATTACACAGCCCAATTATTGTCTCGCGGCCTGGTTCACGAGAAGGCGCCCAGGTCGTTTCCCAGAGTAGCAGCCCAGTCATTTTGGGCCGAGCGTAACGAGTGCTTGAAACGGTGAAATTGCAATGCAGGAGCAGGAGCGCGACTAAGTGAATCTGGAGCGTCCATTAGCGCGATCGAACGGCTGGCAATCCCAAAACGCTGAGAAAGGCCTTAGGTGGTTCCATTTTACTGTTACTCAATTACTTTGGCGGTGGATTTACAAGAACGGAGAGTTTTGATCGTCTCAGATTGCCTGATCGTTGTGGACGATATAAACAAAGACGCAAGTTGGAGCTCTAATGGCGAGTGCAATGAATGTCTCGTAAGTAAGGCGGAAACCCTGCCTCCCAAGTCCCTCTCCCGAGGGTGACACCGGAGGACCCCAACTTTAGCCCTCTGCCGACCCTCTCCACCCTCCCTCTCCTCCTCGCCATCACCAGAGACCGCCGCCTGGAAAGCCCGTCAGCTCGTTGGGGACGGTGGCAGCGGGGACTTCACCGCTCCCCCGCGCGGACGGCTTCGTCACGCGAGGCAGCGATTTCGACTAATGAGGCGACACCACGGGTGCGGGATGGCCTCGCGGGCCGCGCGGAGCCTGCGGTTGCTGGTCGTGGCCGGTTGTCCTCGTGCTCGCCGGTCTCAAATCCGAAGATGGTGCGTCCGGCTCTCGATCTGGCTAGGGTGTTGGCGATGGGATCAACGACTGGGAGAAATACCAGCTGGCTGATCTCGACGGCGGCGACGCCTCTTCGCGCCATCTTCCTTCTTGGGGGTGCCATCGTGGTTTGTCTTTCCCCTCTCCCTTCCCGGCCCCTACCTTCCCGGGTGAAAGCCTAGATCTTTGATTGGGCCGTGACGGCGTGGGTGGTGTCGCTGTCCTTGCTAAAGGCGTGGCCTTGGACGAGAAAGGGGGGTCTGTGGTCACTGGTGGTTTGTGGTGGTGTGCAGGTGTCCAGTGGGAGGTGCTGCGAGCGGTTGGCAGCTCCCACTTCTTCTCTGGCTTCCCATGCAGCTTCTTCTCTAAGGCGAGAGATTGGACAATGGTGAGGTGCTCTTCAAGATGTGTGCTAACAGTGCCCAACCATGCACGGTGGTCCTTCTTGGATCTCGGCTGCATCTCTCATCCAGGCTCAGGGGGAGCGATGGCATCGGCCGACGGTACGGCGTCCTACGAGCCAGGACAAGGTGGCAAGGAGCCTTCTTCGGCGATGGACTGGTTAAGGTTGTGGTTTCTATTGCATGTGCAATCCTTGACGACCGTTCTGCTGAATCCTTGTGCAATCCTTGATGACCGTCTGCTGAATCCTTGTTTAGCTAGCTTTTTGAGACTCTGTTGCTGCTCATGGATGAGGGCCTCGGATACCTTAAGCTGTTCTTAGTGTTATATCATTGTTGTGCTTATTTATTCGATAGTCTATTCTTCAGTACCTATGTACTGGCCATAAAAGACTTAATTAATTTAAATCTGAGAACTCGTGCCTTCCGTTTAAAAGTTGGGGCTCTGGCCTCTTTCCAGGAATCAAGTTTTATCAGTGAACGGCACGAAGGAAACGGGGAGTCACACACAGGCTAGCTCGATCAGCGACTACCTTAGATTTTGGCAGGAATGTGTGGTCTTCTGTTCCCCCAAATAATTTTGGAATTCCTGCAAACATTTAACCTATTTATTAATAAAGATTAGGTAGTTCACACTAAAAAAAAGCCACGAAAAAACAACAGTTCCAGCACGCTGACATATGCTACTACTAGGCATACATACACATACTCATCGTTGGGCAGGCAGAACCAAATCCATCGTTGCGACGTTAACACTGTACTTCTGACACGACGGTGTGTGCACAAACGTACATCAGTAAATCATTGTAACGTTACCGTGTACTATACGTGCAAGTTTCAGGTGTTTTACATAAACAAGTATTTACAGCGCTGGTACATCGACTGCCGTAACACATAGGCTGTACGTACGTAGCTAGCTCGGTACAGTGCTCCAACACTTAATCATGCCCAATCAATTGGCCGGCTCCGTGCGTGTTGCTGCTCGTCCGATCAACAGATTACAGATGCATTTCACGCGCGTGTCCTACGTAAACGAAATCATTGCCTCAGATCACACGAGGCACGAACAAATTGCCTAGTTACGCAGAGACGGCAGAGTACTATGCACGACCTATCTATCTCCTCTTTCATCACAAATTAAGAGAGTTAACTGTTGTCTGCTTAATCCCAACGGGAGATTTAGGTGCCATGTCAAGGAGGCCGTGAGTGCATAATGCATATGCTTTGCTTGGAAGCAATGCAGATCGTAGTACGTGGTACAAATGCTAAGTTTCTGGCGCTAATGTTTTCATTGCTAATGCTAGGTACCCAGCCACACATGCTACGGGTGCTTGTGTAGTTGTGGATCTGTAGAACCAACAAAACCAAAACTGTCCATGCATGCCTATCATAAGGCCATCATGGCCGATCTTTTGTGTGTCAGTGCCATACGAACAAATGGCTTAAAAGAAGGAAGAGAAACAAAGGGGATGCAAGGTAGTTTGCAGTGTGACCAATGGTGGTAGGGGCACGGCCGAGTAGGAGAAAAGGAAGAGCTCGATCATAATTCATAAAGCAATGGATTGTGGAATCATTTGCGAGTCCTTCTTGCCGCTCTTTTCACACTCTGCGTTAATGCTGGGAATCTTGCTCTTTATTACTAGTCCGCTCACACGTCAAATCCATCGTAGTATGTTGTTCAGATCTCCTTAACATGGGTACCTAATGCTGTCATTCCTCTGTCGCTAACATGTTAATTCCATATATTTCTTCAGATCTATCTGTCTAACGAAGTAAAGTCATGTCCCACGAAAGTAGCAGAAATATAAATGTCGTGTGGATCGATCGCGGGGAACAAATGCTGCACCAGGTTTAATATTTGTTGGCCATTAATTCCTCCCCCATCTGGAGGAGGAGCAGAAGATGCACAAGGAGGAGGAGGCGCTGCTGGCGTTTTTCGCGTACAAACACGAGAACGACAGTGAGCGCGCGGAGATAGCCCGCAATATCGCCGATGTTATCATTTAATTTGTAAATTTATATATACTGAGAATATCCTTGATGAAGGGAAATCGACAGTTTTATATCTCACACGCTTTTGAATAGGAAAACGTAATGCTATACTGTAAAGCAAACATTTTGAGTAATAAACATCGCCAACGATTTATGAGTAAAAAAGTGTATGCGGTGGTACGTATCACGTCAGCATTGTTTCACAAACACCGAGTATATGAAAAATCTTTTGTGAACATTTTGGTCGTAAAATATTCCCACAAATTCATCGTTTTCGTTCGAAATGTGAACTCAAAATCTTGGAGCTGTTTACATCCTTGCCTTTAAAATGTGTCACTCACTCTTCCACTCGGCGGCCTCCCTGCATCTGCACCATGCCTCCATGCGAATCAACTCTAGGTTGCATCCACGTGTCACCGTCAAAGGCGGAGGAGGAGCATTCCTCACAGCATAGTAGTGCTGGGGGGAAGCACACATGAACCTCACGAGGCTGACTCGAAGGAGCACACTCCAAATGAGGAGGGGCTGGCCAGGATGCAATAGGACAACTTGGAGGAGCAGATTATGGTGGAGGAGTCCATCACGTCGGCTCGGCATGAGGAAGAAGCTGAGCATCGCGTGGCGAATGACTCCTTCGAGACTCTCCGCAAGTACCAACTGCATGCATAGTTGTGCGCCAAGAAGAGAGGTAAGAAGGCCGTCCGTGCAACGGACTTGTGGAGCTATGGGTGACTGATATGTCTCCAACGTATCTATAATTTCTTATGTTCCATGCTAGTTTTATGATAATACTCACATGTTTTATATACACTTTATATCATTTTTATGCATTTTCCGGTACTAACCTATTAACAAGATGCCGAAGCGCCAATTCATGTTTTCTGCTGTTTTTGGTTTCAGAAATCCTACACGGGAAATATTCTCGGAATTGGACTAAACAAAAGCCCATGGCCCTATTTTCCACGGAGGATTCCAGAACATCGAAGAAGAGTCAGAGGCGGCCAGCAGGGGGCCACCCCATAGGGCGGCGCGGCTAGGCCCCCAGGCGCGCCCAGGTGTGGGGAGCCCACCCCCTGGCTCCCCCGACGCTCGCCTATATATTCCTTCGTATCGGAAAACCCTAGTACCGAGAGCCAAAATACGAGAAAAGTTCCTGAGACGCCGCCGCCGTCAACCCCATCCCGGGGGGGGGGGGGGTTCTGAAGATCTCCTCCGGCACCCTCCCGGAGAGGGGAATCATCACCGGAGGGCTCTACATCACCATGCCCGCCTCCGGACTGATGCGTGAGTAGTTCATCCTTGGACTATGGGTCCATAGCAGTAGCTAGATGGTTGTCTTCTCCTATTATACCATCATGTTTAGATCTTGTGAGCTGCCTATCATGATCAAGATCATCTTATTGTAATGCTACATGTTGTGTTTGTTGGGATCCGATGAATATGGAATACTATGTCAAGTTGATTATCGATCTATCATATATGTGTTGTTTATGATCTTGCATGCTCTCCGTTGCCAGTAGAGGCTCTGGCCAAGTTGATACTTGTAACTCCAAGAGGGGTATTTATGCTAGATAGTGGGTTCATGCCTCCATTGAATCTGGGACAGTGACAGAAAGTTCTAAGGTTGTGGATCTGCTGTTGCCACTAGGGATAAAACATCAATGCTTTGTCTAAGGATATTTGTATTGTTTACATTACGCCACAGTACTTAATGCAATTGTCTGTTGTTTGCAACTTAATACTGGAAGGGGTGCGGATGCTAACCCGAAGGTGAACTTTTTAGGCATAGATGCATGCTGGATAGCGGTCTATGTTCTTTGTCGTAATGCCCTAACTAAATCTCATAGTAGTGATACGTCCCCGACGTATCCATAATTTATGTCGTTCCATGCTTGTTTTATGACAATACTTACATGTTTTGCTTGCACTTTATAATTTTTTTATGCGTTTTCCGGAACTAACCTATTAACAAGATGCCACAGTGCCGGTCTCTGTTTTCTCGCTGTTTTTGGTTCCGGAAAGGCTGTTCGGGCAATATTCTCGAATTCGACGAAACGAAGACCAAACCTCCTATTTTTCCCGGAAGGCTCCAGAACACCGAAGAAGAGTCGGAGAGGGGCCAGAGGGCCACCACACCATAGGGCGGCGCGGCCTGGCCTGGGCCCGCGCCGGCCTGTGGTGGGGAGCCCCCAGGTGCCCCCCTGCGCCGCCTCTTCGCCTATAAAATCCCTTTCGACCTAAAAACACCGTAACTCTTGACGAAACTCCAGAAAGACTCCAGGGGCGCCGCCACCATCGCGAAACTCCAATTCGGGGGCAGAAGTCTCTGTCCCGGCACCCTGCCGGGACGGGGAAGTGCCCCCGGAAGCCATCTCCATCAACGCCATCGCCTCCATCATACTCCGTGAGTAGTTCCCCCACGGACTACGGGTTCTAGGTGTAGCTAGTTGGTATTCTCTCCCCCATGTACTTCAATACAATGATCTCATGAGCTGCCTTACATGATTGAGATTCATCTGATGTAATCGGTGTTGTGTTTGTCGGGATCCGATGGATTGTTACGTTATGATTGTCTATCTACAAAGTTTATGAAGTTATTGTTGCTGCAATCTTGTTATGCTTAATGCTTGTCACTAGGGACCGAGTGGCATGATCTTAGATTTAAGCTCTATACTTATTGCTTAGATTGTATCTACAAGTTGTATGCACATGTCACTGTCCGGAACCAAAGGCCCCGAAGTGACGTAAATCGGGACAACCGGAGGGATGGCGGTGATGTGAGGATCACATGTTTTCACCAAGTGTTAATGCTTTGCTCCGGTACTCTATTAAAAGGAGTACCTTAATATCCGATAGATTCCCTTGAGGCCCGTACTGCCACTGCTGGTAGGACAAAAGATGTTGTGCAAGTTTCTCATTGCGAGCACGTACGACTATTATTGGAAAACATGCCTACATGATTAATGATCTTGATATTTTGTCTTAATGCTATTTCAATCCTATCAATTGCCCGACTGTAATTTGTTCACCCAACACTTGTTATTGGAGAGTTACCACTAGTGTAGATAGCTGGGAACCCCGGTCCATATTTCATCATCATATACTTGTTCTACATGTCATTGGAAGTAGTATCAACTATCTTCTGGTACCATTGCTCCTGTGTTACTATTACTCATCTGTCGTATTCTTGTTACTATTGCTCTCATATCACTGCTACTTTCACATCACCCCTGTTGCTAGTGCTTTTCCAGTGTGTGCTGAATTGACAACTCGGTTGTTAAGGCTTATAAGTATTCTTTACCTCCCTTGTGTCGAATCAATAAATTTGGGTTTTACTTCCCTCGAAGACTGTTGCGATCCCCTATACTTGTGGGTCATCAAGACTATTTTCTGGCGCCGTTGCCGGGGAGACATAGCTCTACTCATAAGTTCACCTGGGGAGTACACTCTACCTCTCTCTCTGCTTTTATTTTATTTTATTTCGTTTTGCTTAGTTTACTTTTGTCTAGTTTATTTTTGTTTAGTTTATTTCTGTCTAGTATTATTTTGCTTAGTTTACTTTTGTCTAGTTTCTTTTTGTCTCATATACCCAAAAATCCATAAAAATTTGAAAAACCAAAAAATTAAAAACTGCTGTTATGGGAGAACCAACAACCTACTTGGAGCTTATAGAATGTTATAATAATTATAGAGAATCAAGAACTGATAAAATAATGAGTGCTATGATAGAAAAATTGAATACAATTGCTAAAATCTTGCTTCAATGCCATGATATAAACTGTTGCTCTCAACAGGATACTAAACATCTTAAATTTCAATGTGGCTTTAGTGAGGAATTTTTAATTAAGAACTATAATCGGAATTGCTATATTCATTATGGGTTCGAAGAGGTAGAACAATTTGTCTTATTTATGGGAGCCTCCGAGATAGAATCCTTCATGGTTGAGAATTATGAAACTTGTGTTGTTTGTAAGGACCTTAAAGATTATGTCTCTACTATCCTTAATTCTTGCATAGAATGCTACGGTAGGAATCCTTATATCCTTGATTATAAAGAGAGACACATTAATGCACAAGAATGCACTCACAATTTGCAGGAACCTCGTGGAAGAAGAAATTGATGAACCCGAAAGCTCATTGGATGAAAAAGAGGAGGAAATTGATGAACTCTGAAAGCTCATTGGATGAAAAAGAAGAGGAGAGTGACGAACAAAAGGAGGAAGAATGGATTAGCTACCCATGCCAACCTTCTAATGAGAGTAACTCTTTATCTCTTACACTATTTGATTGTCCTCCATGCTTACCGAAAGAGGTTGAATGTTATGTTCCTGTGGATTCTCTTGAAATAGTACCTATGAGTAATACTTGTGAGAATGATTATGCTACTCGTTATCTATGATAATCCATGCTACTTTGATAAATCTTATGATAATGTTTTGTTTGTGCCTCGATGTCGAAAATGCATGGTACTAAAGAATTTTGTTTGGCAAATGTCTATGATAAAGCTCTAGATGATGGTCCTATGTTACTTGATAATATTAATTGTACTACTAATGAAAATGGGATTGGAGAGTTCTTGACTTATTCTATGAGTCCCATATCTATTGAGATTGATCACCTACCTTGTTATATTATTAATAAAAGTAAGTTTGAAAGTTTTAATTCCACTATTCTTGAACTTGATAAAAATTATGTGTTTGGAAATCATGAAAAGTATGCTGCATGTGATAGTTATATTGTTGAGTTTGTTCATGAAGCTACTGAAAATTATTATGAGAGAGGAAAATATGGTGGTAGAAATTTGCATGGTACTAGAACACCTCTCTATATGCTTAAAATTTTGAAGCTACACTTGTTTTATCTTCTTATGCTTGTCACTTTGTTCTTCATGAATTTATTTGTTTACAAGATTCCTATGCATAGGAAGCATGTTAGACTTAAATGTGTTTTGAATTTGCTTCTTGATGCTCTCTTTTGCCTCAAATACTATTTCTTGCGAGTGCATCATTTAAAACCGTCGAGCCCATCTTAATGGCTATAAAGAAAGAACTTCTTGGGAGATAACCCATGTGTTATTTTGCTACAGTACTTTGTTTTATATTTGTGTCTTGGAAGTTGTTTACTACTGTATCAACCTCTCCTTATCTTAGTTTTGTGTATTGTTGTGCCAAGTGAAGCCTCTAATCGAAGGTTGATACTAGATTTGGATTTCTGCGCAGAAACAGATTTCTATCTGTCACGAATCTGGGCTGTTTTCTCTGTAGGTAACTCAGAAAATTAAGCCAATTTACGTGCGTGTTCCTCAGATATGTACGCAACTTTCGTTAGTTTTGAGTTTTCTGATTTGAGCAACGGAAGTATTTATTTAAAATTCGTCTTTACTGGCTGTTCTGTTTTGGCAGATTCTGTCTCTGTTTTTTTGCATTGTCTCTTGTGGACTTTAAGCGAGGTTTTCTAGACGTAGAGGGCTGTAGCTAATGTTTTATTGAGTTCTTGCAATGTGCCACTACAGGACCAAGGTGGATTCAAATTTTTTGAGTACTAACCCCTCTAATGAAGTTTATGAGAAGTTTGGTGTGAAGGAAGTTTTCAAGGGTCAAGAGAGGAGGATGATATATGATTAAGAAGAGTGAAAAGTCTAAGCTTGGGGATGCCCCCGTGGTTCATCCCTGCATATTTCAAGGAGACTCAAGCGTCTAAGCTTGGGGATGCCCAAGGCATCCCCTTCTTCATCAACTTATCAGGTTTCCTCCCCTGAAACTATATTTTTATTCGGTCACATCTTATGTGCTTTACTTGGAGCGTCTGTGTGTTTTATTTTTGTTTTGTTTGAATAAGATCGGATCCTAGCAATCCTTGTGTGGGAGAGATACACGCTCCGCTTTTTCATATGAACACTCGTGTTCTTCGTTTTACTTTTAATGTTCAATGATAAAAGTTGGAAGCTACAATACTTATTTGGTTGAAAACAGAAAATGCCTCATCATGTCTTGGATAATTTGACACTTGGCAATTGTTTTGAGCTCTCAAGTAGATCATGATTAAGTTTTTTTCATGTAGTTTAAACTTATTAGTGGAGAACTACTGTAGAGCTTGTTAAAATTGGTTTGCATGATTGATCTCTCTTAAGGTCTAGATATTTTCTGGTAAAAGTGTTTGAGCGACAAGGAAGACAGTGTAGAGTATTATAATGCTTGCAATATGTTCTTATGTAAGTTTTGTCTGTACCGGTTCATACTTGTGTTTGCTTCAAATAACCTTGCTAGCCCAAAGCCTTGTACTGAGAGGGAATGCTTCTCGTGCATCCAAAACTTTGAGCCAACCACTATGCCATTTGTGTCCACCATATCTACCTACTATGTGGTATTTCCTGCCATTCCAAAGTAAATTGCTTGAGTGTTACCTTTAAACAATTCAAAATGCTTCTCAATTTGTGTTAATGTTTTATAGCTCATGAGGAAGTATGTGGTGTTTATCTTTCAATCTTGTTGGGCAACTTTCACCAATGGACTAGTGGCTTCATCCGCTTATCCAATAATTTTGCAAAAAGAGTCGGCAATGGGATTCCCGATCCCAAATTAATTAACGAAAATAGACACTCCTCCATGGTATGTGATTGTTGGACGGCACCCGAAGGATTCGGTTAGCCATGGCTTGTGTAAGCAAAGGTTGGGAGGAGTGTCATCATAATAAAACTAAAATAAAAGGGCACTCCTTCATGGTATGAGATTGTTGGCAGGCACCCGAAGGATTCGGTTAGTCATGGTTTGTGAAAGAAAGGTTGGAAGGAGTGCCACACAAAAATAAAAATAATTCATGGGAGCCGCTCTTTGAAGGTTTGTCTGGCAAGGGGGTTAGAGTGCCCACTACCATTCGTTGACAACAACAAACACCTCTCAAAACTTTACTTTTATGCTCTCTTTATGTTTTCAAAACCAAAGCTCTAGCACAAATATATCAATCGATGCTTTCCTCTTTGAAGGGCCATTCTTGTACTTTTATGTTGAGTCAGTTTACCTACTTCCTTCCATCTTAGAAGCAAACACTTGTGTCAACTGTGCATTGATTCTTACATACTTGCATATTTGCATTCATCATATTACTTTATGTTGACAATTATCCATGAGATATGCATGTTACAAGTTGAAAGCAACCGCTGAAACTTATATCTTCCTTTGTGTTGCTTCGATGCCTTTACTTTGAACTTATTGCTTTATGAGTTAACTCTTGTGCAAGACTTTTGATACTAGTCTTGAAAGTATTATTCATGAAAAGTTTTGCTATATGTTATCTATTTGTTAGCTACTATAGATCATTGCCTTGAGTCACTTCATTCATTTCATATGCTTTGTAATAGTATGATCAAGGTTATGAAAGTGGCATGTCACTACAAAAATTATTCTTTTATCGTTTACCTGCTCGGGACGAGCAGGAACTAAGCTTGGGGATGCTGATACGTCCCCGACGTATCCATAATTTCTGTCGTTCCATGCTTGTTTTATGACAATACTTACATGTTTTGCTTGCACTATATAATGTTTTTATGCGTTTTCCGGAATCTAACCTATTAACAAGATGCCACGGTGCCGGTTCTCGTTTTCTGCGCTGTTTTGGTTCCGCGAAAGGTCTGTTCGGGCAATATTCTCGGAATCCTACGCAAACGAAGACCAAACCTCCTATTTTTCC
>NC_061508.1:149381940-149404470 GCF_022539505.1 Lolium rigidum | reverse complement strand
CGGCATCTTGTTAATAGGTTAGTTCCAGAAAATGCACGAATATGACATAAAGTGTGCATAAAACATGTAGATAACATCAATAATGTGGCATGGAACACAAGAAATTATCGATACGTTGGAGACGTATCAACGGTGTTGGGCCTCCAAGAGCGAGAGGTTTGTAGAACAACGGCAAGTTTCCCTTAAGTGGATCACCCAAGGTTTATCGAACTCGGGGAGGAAGAGGTCAAAGATATCCCTCTCATGCAACCACGCAACCACAAAGAAAGAAGTCTCTTGTGTCCCCAACACACCTAATAGGTGCACTAGTTCGGCGAAGAGATAGTGAAATACAAGTGGTATGAATGAATATGAGCGATAGTAACGGCGCCGAGAAAAGTGCTTGTCAGGCGTGCGGTTGATGGTAGTAATATTGCGGGAAGTAAAGATGCGGTAAAACGGTAAACAAGCAGCGATAGCGATATTTAGGAACAAGGCCTAGGGATCATACTTTCACTAGTGGACACTCTCAACATTGATCACATAACAGAATAAATAAATAGATGCTAGACTCTACACCCTCTTGTTGGATGATGAACACCACTAAGCGTGTAGGATTACACGAACCCTCAATGCTTGGAGTTAACAAGCTCCACAATATTCAATGTTCATATTTAAATAACCTTAGAGTGCATGACAGATCAACATAACCAAACCAAGTACTAACATAGCATGCACACTTGTCACCTTCACACTACGAAAGGAGGAATAGATCACATGAATACTATCATAGCAATAGTTAACTTCATAATCTACAAGAGATCACAATCATAGCCTACGCCAAGTACTACACGATGCACACCTTGTCACCATTACACCGTGCGGGAGGAATAAACTACTTTAATAACATCACTAGAGTAGCACACGGATAAATTGTGATACAAAACACATTGCCATCATAAAGAGATATAAATAAGCACTTCACTATGCCATTCATAACGGTGAATAAGTATTCTGTGAAATATAGCCTAAGAGACCCACACGGTGCACACACTTGTCACCTTTACACACGTGGGACAAGGAGTCTCCGGAGATCAAATAAGTAAAATCCACTTGACTATCATAATGACATCTAGATTACAAGCATCATCATATGAATCTCAATCATGTAAGGCAGCTCATGAGATTATTGTATTGAAGTACATAGGAGAGAGATGAACCACATAGCTACCGGTACAGCCCCGAGCCTCGATGGAGAACTACTTCCTCCTCATGGGAGACGAGCGGCGTTTATGAAGATGGCGGTGGTGTTGATGGAGAAGCCTTCGGGGCACTTCCCCGTCCCGACGGCGTGCCGGAACGGAGACTCCTGTCCCCCGGATCTTGGCTTCGCGATGGCGGCGGCTGCGGAAGGTTTTCTCCGGGTTTCGTCCAACGTGGTCGAGGTTTTAGGTCGGGGACGACTAAATAGGCGAAGAGGCGGAGTCGGAGGGGCCACGGGGGACCCACACACTAGGGGCGCCCCCTTGGGCCGCGCCGCCATGTGGGGTGGGGCCCCCTGGCTCCCCTCTGGCCTTTCTCCGGTGCTCTGGAAGCTTCCGGGAATTATAAGATCTTCGGTGTTGATTTCGTCTGATTCCGAAAATATTTCCTTACTAGGATTTCTGAAACCAAAAACAACAGAAAACAGCAACTGGCCTTTCGGCATCTCGTCAATAGGTTAGTTCCATAAAACGCATAAATATGACATATAATGTGTATAAAACATGTAGATATCATCAATAATGTGGCATGGAACATAAGAAATTATCGATACGTCGGAGACATATCAGCATCCCCAAGCTTAGTTTCTGCTCGTCCCGAGCAGGTAAACGATAACAAAGATAATTTACGGAGTGACATTCCATCATAACCTTGATCATACTATTGTAAGCATATGTAATGAATGCAGCGATCAAAACAATGGTAATGACATGAGTAAACAAATGAATCATAAAGCAAAGACTTTTCATGAATAGTACTTCAAGACAAGCATCAATAAGTCTTGCATAAGAGTTAACTCATAAAGCAATAAATCAAAGTAAAGGTATTGAAGCAACACAAAGGAAGATTAAGTTTCAGCGGTTGCTTTCAACTTATAACATGTATATCTCATGGATAGTGTCAATGTAAAGTAATATAACAAGTGCAATATGCAAGTATGTAGGAATCAATGCACAGTTCACACAAGTGTTTGCTTCTTGAGGTGGAGAGGGATAGGTGAACTGACTCAACATAAAAGTAAAAGAAAGGTCCTTCAAAGAGGAAAGCATCCATTGCTATATTTGTGCTAGAGCTTTTATTTTAAAAACATGAAACAATTTTGTCAACGGTAGTAATAAAGCATATGTATCATGTAAATTATATCTTACAAGTTGCAAGCCTCATGCATAGTATACTAATAATGCCCGCACCTTGTCCTAATTAGCTCGGATTACTCGGATTATCATCGCAATACACATGTTTTAACCAAGTGTCACAAAGGGGTACCTCTATGCCGCCTGTACAAAGGTCTAAGGAGAAAGCTCGCATTTGGATTTCTCGCTTTTGATTATTCTCAACTTAGACATCCATACCGGGACAACATAGACAACAGATAATGGACTCCTCTTTAATGCATAAGCAATTAGCAACAATTAATGTTCTCATATGAGATTGAGGATATATGTCCAAAACTGAAACTTCCACCATGATTCATGGCTTTAGTTAGCGGCCCAATGTTCTTCTCTAACATTATGCATGCTCTAACCATTTAATGAGTGGTAAATGTCCCTTACTTCAGACAAGACGAACATGCATAGCAAATCACATGATATTCAACAAAGAGTTGATGGCGTCCCCAGGAGCATGGTTATCGCACAACAAGCAACTTAATAAGAGATAAAGTGCATAAGTACATATTCAATACCACAATAGTTTTTAAGGCTATTTTGTACCATGAGGTATATATTGCAAAGGCGAATGATGGAAATTTAAAGGTAGCACTCAATCAATTTACTTTGGAATGGCGGAGAAATACCATGTAGTAGGTAGGTATGGTGGACACAAATGGCATAGTGGTTGGCTCAAGGATTTTGGATGCATGAGAAGTATTCCCTCTCGATACAAGGTTTATGCTAGCAAGGTTATTTGAAACAAACACAAGGATGAACCGGTGCAGCAAAACTCACATAAAAGACATATTGTAAACATTATAAGACTCTACACCGTCTTCCTTGTTGTTCAAAACTCAATACTAGAAATTATCTAGACTTTAGAGAGACCAATTATGCAAACCAAATTTTAGCAAGCTCTATGCATTTCTTCATTAATAGGTGCAAAGTATATGATGCAAGAGCTTAAACATGAGCACAACAATTGCCAAGTATCAAATTATTCAAGACATTTTACCAATTACTACATGTAGCATTTCCCGTTTCCAACCATATAACAATGAACGAAGCAGTTTTCAACCTTCGCCATGAACATTAAAAGCTAAGAACACATGTGCTCATATGAACCAGCGGAGCGTGTCTCTCTCCCACACAAGCATTTATTCAAACAAAAACAAAAACAAAAACAAAAACAAACAGACGCTCCAAGTAAAGTACATAAGATGTGACTGAATAAAAATATAGTTTCAAGAGAAGGAACCTGATAAGTTGTCGATGAAGAAGGGGATGTCAAGGCATCCCCAAGCTTAGATGCTTGGGTCTTCTTGAAATATGCAGGGATGAACCACCGGGGCATCCCCAAGCTTAGACTTTTCACTCTTCTTGATCATAGTATATCATCCTCCTCTCTTGACCCTTGAAAACTTCCTCCACACCAAACTCGAAACAAACTCATTAGAGGGTTAGTGCATAATCAAAAATTCACATGTTCAGAGGTGACACAATCATTCTTAACACTTCTGGACATTGCCCAAAGCTACTGGACATTAATGGAACAAAGAAATTCATCCAACATAGCAAAAGAGGCAATGCGAAATAAAAGGCAGAATCTGTCAAAACAGAACAGTCCGTAAAGACGAATTTTAAAGTGGCTCCAGACTTGCTCAGATGAAAGTTCCCAAATTGAATGAAAGTTGCGTACATATCTGAGGATCAAGCACGTAAATTGGCAGATTTTTCTGAGTTACCTACAGAGAGGCAGGTCGAAATTCGTGACAGCAAGAAATCTGTTTCTGCGCAGTAATCCAAATCTAGTATTGACTTTACTATCAAAGACTTTACTTGGCACAACAATGCAATAAAATAAGATAAGGAGAGGTTGCTACAGTAGTAACAACTTCCAAGACACAAATATAAAACAAAATTACTGTAGTAAAATAAACACATGGGTTATCTCCCAAGAAGTTCTTTCTTTATAGCCATTAAGATGGGCTCAGCAGTTTTAACGATGCTCACATGAAAAATAGAGAATGAAGCAAAAAGGAGCATCAAGAAGCAAATTCAAAACACATTTAAGTCTAACCCACTTCCTATGCATAGGAATCTTGTACATAAATAAATTCATGAAGCATGATGCAACAAGCATAGAAAGATAAAACAAGTGTAACTTCAAAAATTTCAGCATATAGAGAGGTGTTTTAGTAACATGAAAACTTCTACAACCATATTTTCCTCTCTCATAGTAACTTTCAGTAGCATCATGAACAAATTCAACAATATAACTATCACATAAAGCATTCTTATCATGAGTCTCATGCATAAAATTATTACTCTCCACATAAGCATAATCAATTTTATTAGTTGTAGTGGGAGCGAATTCAACAAAGTAGCTATCATTATTATTCTCATCTCATCAAATATAGGAGGTATAGTATAATCATAATAAGATTTATCCTCCATAGTAGGCGGCACCAAAAGACCACTATCATTATAATCATCATAAATAGGAGGCATATCATAATCAACATAAACTTTCTCCTCAATACCCGGAGGGCTAAAGAGATCATTTTCATCAAAACCGACCTCCCCAAGCTTAGAATTTTCCATAGCATTAGCAACAATGGTGTTCAAAGCATTCATATTAATAACATTCCCATTAGCATGCATATGAAGTTCCATGGGTTTTTTAATTCTCTCTTCAAACACATCATGTCCTAATTCAAGATAAAGTTCATAAAGATCTCTCATATTTTTGTTGTTTTCCATTATGCCTTACTAGTGTAAACAAGAAACAAAAAGATGCAATTGCAGGATCTAAAGGAAATAGCTTCGAGCACACACACAATGGCGCCAGAAAAGTACTTTACCTGGAACCGGAGTATGAGTGCCTTTTACCTTTCCTCCCCGGCAACGGCGCCAGAAAATAGCTTGATGTCTACGGATGCTTCTATTCTTGTAGACAGTGTTGGGCCTCCAAGAGCAGAGGTTTGTAGAACAGCAGCAAGTTTCCCTTAAGTGGATCACCCAAGGTTTATCGAACTCGGGGAGGAAGAGGTCAAAGATATCCCTCTCATGCAACCCCGCAACCACAAAGCAAGAAGTCTCTTGTGTCCCCAACACACCTAATAGGTGCACTAGTTCGGCGAAGAGATAGTGAAATACAAGTGGTATGAATGAATATGAGCAGTAGTAACGGCGCTGAAAAAGTGCTTGCCGGCGTGCGGTTGATGGTAGTAATATTGCAGGAAGTAAAGATGGAGTAAAACAAGTAAACAAGCAGCGATAGCGATATTTAGGAACAAGGCCTATGGATCATACTTTCACTAGTGGACACTCTCAACATTGATCACATAACGAGAATAAATAAATAGATGCTAGACTCTACACCCTCTTGTTGGATGATGAACACCACTAACTGTGTAGGATTACACGAACCCTCAATGCCGGAGTTAACAAGCTCCACAATATTCAATGTTCATATTTAAATAACCTTAGAGTGCATGACAGATCAACATAACCAAACCAAGTACTAACATAGCATGCACACTGTCACCTTCACACTACGAAAGGAGGAATAGATCACATCAATACTATCATAGCAATAGTTAACTTCATAATCTACAAGAGATCACAATCATAGCCTACGCCAAGTACTACACGATGCACACACTCGTCACCATTACACCGTGCGGGAGGAATAAACTACTTTAATAACATCACTAGAGTAGCACACAGATAAATTGTGATACAAAACACATTGCAATCATAAAGAGATATAAATAAGCACTTCACTATGCCATTCATAACGGTGAATAAGTATTCGTGAAATATAGCCTAAGAGACCCACACGGTGCACACACTGTCACCTTTACACACGTGGGACAAGGAGTCTCCGGAGATCACATAAGTAAAATCCACTTGACTAGCATAATGACATCTAAATTACAAGCATCATCATATGAATCTCGATCATGTAAGGCAGCTCATGAGATTATTGTATTGAAGTACATAGGAGAGATATGAACCACATAGCTACCGGTACAGCCCCGAGCCTCGATGGAGAACTACTTCCTCCTCATGGGAGACAGCAGCGTTGATGAAGATGGCGGTGGTGTTGATGGAGAAGCCTTCCAGGGGCACTTCCCTGTCCCGGCGGCGTGCCGGAACAGAGACTCCTGTCCCCCAGATCTTGGCTTCGCGATGGCGGCGGCTCTGGAAGGTTTTCTCTGGTTTCGTCCGACGTGGTCGAGGTTTTAGGTCAGGGACGACTAAATAGGCGAAGAGGCGGAGTCGGAGGGGCCACAGGGGACCCACACACTAGGGGGGCGCCCCCCCCCCTTGGGCCGCGCCGCCCTATGGGGTGGGGCCCCCTGGCTCCCCTCTGGCCTTTCTCCGGTGCTCTGGAAGCTTCCGGGAATTATAAGATCTTCGGTGTTGATTTCGTCCGATTCCGAAAATATTTCCTTACTAGGATTTACGGAACCAAAAACAGCGAGAAAACAGCAATCGGCCTTTCGGCATCTCGTCAATAGGTTAGTTCCAGAAAACGCATAAATATGACATATAATGTGTATAAAACATGTAGATATCATCAATAATGTGGCATGGAACATAAGAAATTATCGATACGTCGGAGACGTATCTATAGACACCAAGAAGGTCGACCTCAAAGTAGGCGACAGTTCCAAGCAAGTGTCTGTCGGAGCTGGCCTGGACCCCAAATAGGAAGACGCGCTCATCGAGTTCCTCCGAGCTAACATGGATATATTCGCATGGCAGCCCTATGACATGTCCGGAGTACAAAGGGAACTCTCCGAGCACTACCTCAACATAAATCCGGGTGCAAACCCGGTGAAGCAAGCTATGCGACGCTTTGGAGACAAGAAGCACCGCGCCATAGGGATGGAATTAGCAAAGTTACTAGAGGCAGGATTTGTATTAGAAGTTATCCATACTTAGTGGGTCGCAAACCCCATCCTTGTACCCAAAAAGAGTTCTGAAATACTAAGAATGTGCATCGATTACTCCGGCTTGAATAAGCATTGTCCGAAGGATCCGTTCTCCCTGCCGCGCATTGACCAAGTCATTGATTCGACGACATGGGTGGAACTTCTGTGTTTTCTTAACTCATATTCCGGGTATCACTAGATCCGGATGAAGAAATCCGACCAAAAGGCGACCTCGTTCATCACACCCTTTTGCACTTACTGCTACTTCACCATGCTTTTTGGTTTGAAAAACGCAGGTGCCACTTACCAACGTACGATGTAGCGGTGCTTGAAGGACCAGATTGGTCGGAACGTACACGCTTATGTCGACGACATCGCGGTCATGACCTGGAAAGGATCCGACTTGATCAGCGATCTCACGGAAACCTTTGAAAATCTTCGACGGTACAAGATGATGTTGAATCCGCTGAAGTGTGTCTTTGGCATACCAGTCGGAAAACTCCTTGGCTTCATTGTATCTCACAGAGGCATTGAAGTAAACCCGAAAAAAATCAAGGCTAATATATGCATCAAGAGGCCAACTTGTCTCAGAGATGTGCAACGAATAACTGGTTGTGTTGCAGCAATCAGTAAGTTTGTTAGCCATCTTGGCGAGAAGGCACTTCCTTTGTACAAACTGCTGAAGAAAACAGACAAATTTTTCTGGGACGACGCAACAGATGCAGCACTTCAGGGGTTGAAGGACATACTCTCTTCCCCGCCCATCTTGGTAGCTCCGGAAGAGTCAGAGCCTATGCTCCTCTTCCTGGCAGCCTCCAACAAGGTCATCAGTCTCGTTATCGTGGTGGAGCGAAAGTAAGAAGGTCATGAGTACGGAGTCCAAAGACCAGTCTATTATATTAGCGAGGTATTAACATAATCCAAGCAAAGATACCCTCACTTTCAGAAGCTAGCCTATGGCGTGTTCCTAGGTAGCCGGAAGTTGAGACACTACTTCCAAGAGCATCCTATGATAGTTGTGTGCAAAGCTCCACTGTCAACCATCATCAACAACTCCGACGCAACATGGCTCATAGAAAACTGGGGCATAGAACTCTCTGCCTTCGACATCAGCTACAAAGCCAGAACCTCGATCAAGTCCCAAATATTGGAGGATTTCTTCGCCGATTGGACCGAGGCTCCGAATGGCGCCCCTATGCCGGAACCTGAAACTTGGGTTATGCATTTTGACAAATCCAAGCAGCATCAAGGCTCGGGGGCTGGAGTTACCCTGAAATCACCAACCGGATAAGAACTGTAGTACGTTCTGCAGATTCACTTCGAATCTACAAACAATATGGCGGAATACGAGGCTCTACTACACGGTCTGTGCATCGCTAAGGAAATTGGGATCAAGCACATTATATGCTGCGGAAATTCCGACCTGGTGGAACAACAAGTAGCCGGAACCTGGAACGCCAGAAACTCCGTTATGGCGGCTTATAGAGATGAAGTTGACGAGATGGCCAAGTGCTTCCTCGGATATGAAGTCAAGTTCGTCAGGATAGATGATAACATAATGACAGATATGTTGTCCAACCTTGGATCCGACAGGAAACCCATTCCGCTCGGGATTTTCCTTGAGCATCTACGGATACCCTCGGTGAAGGGCGCTAACCCGGAAAACCCAGATGTGGCTGTGTCTCCGGCTAAGGAGGTGATGGTTATCACTTTGGCTTGGACCCAGCCTTTCCTGGACTAACTCATTGACCAGAAGTTGCCGGAGGACGAAGTCCTCGCACGACAGGTCGTCAGACGAGCAAGATCGTACACAATAGTTGATGGACAGCTCTACAAGCGAAGTGCAAATGGGGTATTTTTGAAATGCGTCTCAAATCAAGATGGCATCGAAATCCTCAGAGAGATCCACGCAGGTGATTGCGGGCATCACGCCGCTCCCGGGCCCCTCATTGCAAAAGCCTTCCGACAAGGTTTTTACTGACTAACAGTTAAAGAAGATGTTGAGAAGATAGTGAAAACTTGCCGAGGTTGCCAGTACTATGCTACTCAACCAAATGCTCCGGCTCAGGAGCTAAAGACCATCCCTATCACTTGGCCGTTCGCGGTCTGGGGCCCGACATGGTCAGAAAATTAAAGAAATCATCTCCTGGCGGTTTTGAGTACCTCTTGGTCGCTATTGAAAAATTCAGTAAATGAATCGAGGCAAAGCCAGTGAGAAAAGCCGATGGTGCTACGACACTAAAATTTGTTTGCAGCTTCGTAGTGAGATACAGCATCTCACACAGCATAATCACGGACGATGGCACGAACTTCGCACAGGGAGAGCTAAAGGATTATTGCAATGACGTAGGGATCCGGCTTGACCTTGCTTCTGTGGCTCACCCACAATCCGATGGGCAAGTCGAGCGAGCCAATGGTCTCATTCTAGCCGGAGTCAAGCCTCGCCTTGAAGAACCGCTGTGATGAGCATCTGGAGCTTGGGCCGAGGTGTTGGATTCTATTTTGTGGAGTTTACGAACTACCCCTAACAGATCGACTGGTTTTACGCCTTTCTTCCTAGTATATGGATCCGAAGCTGTGCTCCCCTCCGACATCATCCATGACTCCCCGCGAGTTTCTGCCTACAATCAAGAAACTGCTGACGAGACTCGATAGCCTGTGGACCTGCTCGAAGAAGCTCGAAATCTAGCTGACCAACGTTCCACCATTTACCAGCAGAAACTCCGACGCTATCATAGTCGTCGAGTTTGGAACCGCTCGTTTAAAGAAGGTGACTTGGTCCTTTGCTTTCGGCAGGTGAAAGAACATAAGCTGCAATCTCCTTGGGAAAGACCTTTTGTCGTCAGCAAAGCGCTACATAACGGATCTTACTACCTTGTTGATTTCCGCGAGCTAAAGGATAGACCTGACGCTTGGTACTGGAAACACAAGAGGGAGGATCCGGGTGACATATACGACGAAACAGACCATCCCTGGAATATAGCATAGCTACGTCCTTTCCACACTAGCAATTTTTGCATTACATATTTTGTAATAGTTATGATACATGATCAATGAAATAAAGCATATGGTTCACTCTTTGAGTCTTTTACCTCCTTTACTTGTTCATTTTTGGATCGTGTATGTTTTTCGACTAAAACCGCAGAGCTGGATGCTTCCGCCTAGGCGTGTATAAAAGTTGTGATTTTCAAAATCGTCCTTTAGGACGTGAGCTTAAGTTTTCTGGTGGATGAGTTTTTTGTTGCGAACTTATGGATTCCTAGTAGCGATTTCCGGCACCTCGGCTGGGGGCTTGTTTCCGCGGTTATTGACGGATCGCCATTGGGCTTCGTTGCCGTCGGCGAGCATTTTCCGGCTCGTGGAAGGTCAAATAAGCAAGCCGGAAAATTTAGAAACTAGCACTTGCTTTCAACAAATGAAACATGCATATGTTATAAAACGGATAGCAGGATAAGTTTTTTCCACCCATGCACTTGTTTCGTCCTAGCTACTTAAAAATATTTAAGTTATATTACAAACCCACGAAGGGGCCAAAATGATGCATTTAATTATTTTTTAGGATCTACTCAGAAGATTCTGGGTTATCTTCCGAGGCTTGATACGTGTCATCCTTGCTGGAACCATCGCCGGAGTCGTCATTTGATCGGTGTGTGCTGGACCCGGAGCCCTCCTCGTCATCTTCCTCATCGTCGTTGAAACCGGGCGGAGGAGCATGCTTCTTGTACCATGCCGAGTGATTAACTCGCTGGCAAAGCATGTTGAAGCCTTCGGTTTCCACGAGAGCTGTCTTGACGTTGGTGCCTTTGGGGACTCCGCGCGCGATCGTCGCGAAATCCATGGTGGGGAAGTGTGCTTTGCACATCGCCAAGGCAATGGAGGCGGCTCCATGAGCTGAAGACTCCTGCCAGTCCCTGATCAGATCCGGCACCATTTTCATTAACTTCGTCATCCTGTTGATGATCGAAGTGCGGGCTCTCTTCAGGGACAGCGTCTAGGCGATGCCACGACAAGTTCTTCTGTCGGTTGCGCAACTGCTAGCGAAGCCAAACCTCCGGATGCTAGCGATTTAGACGCAGGCTATTGCTCCGGTGTCCCCCCTTCTAAACTTTGTTCTATTTAGACGGCTAGGATCTGCTGATACCCCTTCGTGGGTTGACTTAACATGTGTGTTTGGTTCATGAGCAAACATGTACGGGATGGGATGGGATAAAATATGTTTAATTAACGATTAATAGAAAATATAAATATGCCATTAACACACCGGTTAATATGTAATTAACTGGTCCTTTTCCCTTTGTGGTGGAGACCGGACCTAGCGGGCGGCCGCCTACCCATGCCTAGCAAGGTCAATACCCGCACATACTTAGCGAGGCCATTTCTTCGACTGGGTGTGGCGCAGACGTAGCAAGCTCGTTGCTCGCCACGCCATGGAGGCCGCCGCCGCCGAGCTAGGGAGCCACGTTGAAAATCAAGCTCGCCGCTTACCGCGTCCTGGAGGCCGCCGATGTCGAGCTGGGGAGCCACGCGGAAAAGCAAGCCCACCGCTCGCCGTGACATGGTGGCCGCCGCTCAGCCGGGGAGCCACACATACGACGGTGGCAGGTGTCGGAGTCGCGTCGACGGCCATAGATTCTCAGGCGGCTAGTGAGATTAGTCATGAAATTCACGGATCATATGGTCCAGCCTTTCTCAGAAATATTCGGCTTTTGGGATGGGATCATCCATATTTTCTGGTCACGAACCAAACGCACGTTTACCACTGAACGTCGTTCGCCAAGGGGGGACACCGGAGCACAGCCCTTAGACGCACCGGCTGAGGCTTGCAATATTTCTTTTGTCGCTTGTCCTCGTGATACTTCTGGACTTCCAGTCGGTGGTGCAGCCCGACCTGGGTTCTCCTTTTCTTCAGGCTCACTCATGGAGCCTCTAGGTGGAGTTCTGGCTCCCTGACCTCTGAACACTACTAGCTGTGATGAGCCTTTTCCTGCTACACGTTCTTCTGGCCCGACCAGAGCAGTACATGAGCTGCTACCATCCGGCCTGCTTGCTACGCAGCTTTCCTTTGGCCCGAGCTCCTCGCGTGGAGCACCTTTTCCAACGAGAGCCGCCGTAGCTGCTTCTGTGATTTTTTCTTCACGTGAAGCGCTCTCTGCTGAGCATTGTTTTCGCCCAAGCTCCTCGCGTGGAGCTCCTCCTGACGATCCACTTCCTTTTGGTCCGCCTACTTCTGGCCATCTTGGCCCACTGCTGCTCGCTTGATTGCTTCCAAGCGTAGCGCTGCCTTCTGGTTGTCCCGTACACGTACAACCTTCATTGATGCTAGCAACAGCAAAGTTGAGTATCTCTTGACATAACCGAGGCATATAACGTGCATGTTTCTTTGCAGCTGGATGCCTTGATTTTTCTTCCTCGCAAATTATGTCATGCCTGACAAGCTTGGATTTACGTCGGCACGGGGCACTCCGTGGCTTCCCGACTGGAAATCCGTCGTATATTGGATCCACTCGATCCAAGCCGAGGTAGTAGAGTCTGTTTTTCGACCTCTCCACCTTCATCATCAGCTGCCTTTGACGATCATATCCCCATAGAAATTCATCCTCGAGTACAATCTTGCATCCTCGCTCCGTGAGCTGACCAAGACTGATAATGTTTCTCTTTAACTTGGGAACATAGTACACATTAGTGAGTACCTTATGACCGCTCGGTAACTTAAGCAGAACATTGCCGCGCCCTGCGATATCGACAGTTGACCCGTCACCGAATTGAACGGTGCCTCCCACCGAGAGATTTAATTTTGAGAATAGGAACTTGTCACCGGTCATATGATTGCTCGCGGCCGTGTCGAGGCACCAGACGTTGCCACCCGTCTTCGTCCCCTGCTTGTCATGAAGGTAAACCTTCTCTTCCACGAGCGTCACAATCTCCATAGCCGGCACCGGAGGAGCTAACTCCTCCTTATCCATCCGCTCACACTCCTCGAGCATCAGCATCATCGGTCCATCATCTCCTTGCTGGGCCATGAAGGCCCTCTTCTTCGGTGGTTCTCGGCAATCAGACTTGAAGTGACCGAGCTTCCCGCAGTTATGACACCTTACTTCCTTTATGTCAAACTTCCTCCGCGGAGGAGCTTCATCATCTTCCTCCGCGGAGGCGATGTACTTTTTCGCCGGGCGTTGCTTCTCCTTCCCGTTGCTGCGGCTCGTGGACCCTCCATGCTTTTCTCTCGAAAGAGTCATCCACTGCTGCTTCGTGAGCATCAAGTGCTCACTCTGGTCCGGGTCATCGAAGCTAAGCCGGATTCTCTCGTCGTGTGCCTTGAATCTTCCGACGAGATCATCAACCGTTAGTGTATTCAGGTCGAGACACTGTTCGATCGATGTAACGATCTGCATATAGCGCGCCGGTGCGGCACGCAAGAACCTTCTAACGTTCTTGACCTCATCCAACCTCTCGCCATATCCCCTGATTGCGTTGATGAGGGTGACGAAATGGGCGGCAAACTGATCAACCGTCTCGCTTTCCTCCATCTTCAGATCTTCATAGCTTCTCGTCAAACTTTGAAGATGCGCTTCCCTCACGCGGATATGACCTTGGTGTAAGGTCTTGATCGCCTCCCATGCATCCTTCTCCGACTTCTTTCCGAGGAGGTGCTGCATCACGTCGTTCGACACGACGGAATAGATCGCCGTTAGTGCTTTGCGATCCTTCGTGTACTTCGCGCCTCCCTTGACGTAGTCATCGCCGCTGGGATCAACGGCCTCCCAGATCTCCGCAGCTTCCATGGCCACCTCCATGTTGAGGGCCCAAAGCCCGTAGTCCTTGCGATCGAGGCGCGGATACAAAGCCAGCCCCACCGTCTCCACCACCGGTGCCGATGTCTCACCAAACTTGACCATTGCCATGACCTCTTTGTACTTTTAGCAGATCACGAACGATGAACTCGGGCTGTGATACCAATTGTTAGAACTGACCCGACACGCTGTGTACTTTCCGGTGTGAGCGACGACAAACGACGATACCGGCGAGACTCACGTACCACAGCTAAAGCTAGCTGATCGTTTCTATTGATCAAGCTAGTACTACTTCAGCTAGTACGTACTACTTGAGGCAACACAAGAAAAACGATTTGGATTGCCATAGGTGCATATCGCACCTGTTGTTTCTTTCTTTATTTCTTGCTTTGATTCTTGTACAGATTACAGGGATCTCACGTCTATTGAAAAGCTAAGCTTGTCATGAGACAAACCGACTAGGAGATCAATTCTAATCCTACCCGGACACATACACGTATACAAACCATATACGACACCATGCCGGTGTACGACGTGCTTAATCCTAACACAAAGTATACTAATCATTCTGTTCTATATATTACAAAATAAGAAACTTGTCAGCCTGTTTCTCGGTTCAGCCTTATTTTGAAAATAATTAGTGAGAAAACTATAATATGATTACACCAACTTGAAAAATTTTATATATAGGAAAACTCTTGATATCCAATGGATACAAATCTGAGGTTTTCAATTCTAGCTTGGAGAACCCCATGTCTTATTTGTGTGCTCAAATTAAAATAAGTGGATGTGACTTATTTATAATAAAACAAATTACTTTTTTATAACACATGTTTTCAAATTGTCCTTAATTCTATTGTCTAACCAAAATCGGTGGCATGCATGACATTGGATCTTAATATTAAGGATTTCTAGTATAAGCTTATCTCGTCAATCTTGGATTATTTATTTTCATTAAATATTAAACATGTATTGCAAGGACTAGTTGCTTCTTTTCAAACATTTTCTCCGTATTTGGTTAAACCAAATACTTCTAGGTTAGAGAAAAAAGGACAAAATTGCATTTTTTTTACATATTATGTTGTGTTAGTTAGATGAATATGGAGTATATGTCTATTGTTGTGGCTACTTTATTGTCCTTAAATATTATGTCCATGAGCTCTAATGCTGATCAAGATTTCAAGAGTAAGTCCATGCTTTTTCGTGTATATAAATACGAGGGATAACTACTAATAATACCACAAAGAAAATTCTAGAGTATACATAACATGTACTGTATGAAGGATTGTTTCTTGGTTTTTTATTGGCCAGATATGTCTTTTATGTTTAAGGGTTTGACAATCAGATAGAATATCTTTTACTAGCACCACACAACACAACTTGCACCACACAAACATCATTTTTTCCCTCCATTTTGATGGAATTACATATGTATCGAAGTTCTCGGGCCCGTTAGTAAACGACAGGGGACCGAGCAGGCACATTCTTTCTCTTTCACTTGGTACCAATGCTATATGTGGTATATCTTCTATATCAAATAACTTGACAAAACGATGTGATAGTGTATGTTAGAATAGTAGGTTGGGGAGTGATGTTTTGGCACATGGGAGCATATGCTCCCTTTAAGGATGTAAGTATGGGATTGTTACGAACAGGGGCGGAGCTTAGTTGAAACAAAACCGGGTTGTGTTCCGCTCAATTTTGAAGATTACATATTGGTAAATTTAGCCCAATAAAGATACATGTTAGTCTCCTTAAGCCTACTAGCCCGTCCAGTTTTTTCTGGCAAGCTCCGCTACAGGTTATGAATCATGGGAGAATCTAACGATCAGCGCCGCATCTACAGGCTCCTGTGCGGCGGCTCCTATAAGGAAAAAATGCATCGCTTCTCTTTATGACCGATCACATCTAATCCTCGTTGTCCCACACTCCCACCCAACCTTATCTTGATTCCACTTGAGGACCACACATCACCAAGCGAAGCAGACCAGCGCCGAGAGGGAAAAGTGGAGGAGGAGGCCGCCGAACGGCCGGTGCCGAGCACGGAGCACGGAGCCGCGCGGGAGGCTGCCGTCGCCACACGGCCGCCGCCGGCACAAAGCTCGAAGCAGCGCTGGAGGTCGTCGCCGCCGCCGAGCATGAAGTAGGGCTTGAAGTCGTCATCGCCGTCGCCACACGGCCGCCTCCTCGCGCCGAGAACGGAGCAGCGGGGAGGTTGTCGCTGACAAGGGATTAACTTATCAATGCCTACAAGTTGTAGACTAGGGTTTTAGTCGGAAGTATAGGGCAAGTAGATCTCGAAGGTTTCAGCCGAAAAGTACTCGACGATATGAAAACTAGGGTTTGTGAGACAATGATTTGATTCTTTCTTTGTCCCTCGACTCCCCCTTATATAGGAGGCGGAGCCGAGGGATTCGTGATACACAAGTTTACAGAGTCCGGGAGGGTTTCTAACCCGTCCCGCAAGATTACAAATAATGCTTCCTATTACAACTCTAACTTTCCTTAATAGTATCTTGGGCTTCCGAATCTTCTTGCTCTTCGGGTTATGGGCCTTCAGTAAACCCCGGGTACCATCTTCGGCAGGCCCATTGGGGATGCCTATGTCGATAGCCCCGAGATTTTACTTGAATCGAAGAATCAAGGCAAATCTCCAGCTTTAATCATTCAATAACGCTATTGAATTTATCACATATCCTTCGATATGCAATTATATATTGTACAGAGATGATGGTAGTCGGGGCTAGTTCATCTGACGGATCAAGTACTAGTTAACTGCTCTAGTGGCAATCCGCAAAAACCTATTTCAAGATCACGTCCCTGGACATGATCTCGGGATACTGGTGTAAACTTCGACAGGTGCCGCTTAAGGTCTTACCATTCTGTCGAGTCTCAGTCATATTTTATCGGGTACCTAACGCATCCGTTAGGATTTTTCTTCGTATCTGTTGATACGGAAAAAAGTAGCAAACCGACGTCAGAGACGGCGCCACGCCGCTCAGAACGGATCTGGGGTCTTACCTTCGCAAATTTTGCGGCATTCAGAGAATATACACAACTTTGGCGCTCTGAGAATATATTGTCGAGTGCTTTTTCGGCTGCTGGAATAGCACATTTTATTGAGTCAACGGATGACTTATTTTGCCTTCCCGATGGGAGTATATGTAGAGTTATTGTTATAACTCGAAATATACTCACTTCTTCTTTCTTTCTTTTTCCTCTTTTTTTTTATAATTTCATCGGGCACGCGAACAGCGTTCCCGATGGGACTAGCCCCCGAGGCTACAACCAAGGACTAGTGCTTGGTTGTATGCTCAACACTCTAATGCCTCATGTCGTTATATTGTCAATCTTTCTCGAATTTTTATATCTATCGGGTGCGCGAACAGCGCTCCCGATGGGAGTAGCCCCCGAGGCTATGAACAAATGCTTGCGTTTGGTCATAGGCTCTCGCCATTTCTATTTTGCCATACTCGAATTTTTCTTTTTTCCAAAGTAGCCCCCGAGCATTTGGTCAAAAACTTGTATTTGATCAAAGGCTCTCGAAATAATCAATAATCTTCTGCTGTCGCCCTTCTTATGAAACTTCATAGCCGAGATTTTCTTTTACCATAGTGACATCATTGCTGATGATAGCCACGACCAATGTATCGGGAAGACACGGGTAATTTTCTCTCTCTGCCTTGCGGGCCCAGAAACCTCATCAATTTGACACGTCGTGCAAGTGGGGGACACATGTCCTCCGCTTTTCCTGGCGCACGCGCTGTAACGCCTTTATACTGAAATTACTTTGTTACCCCTATTCCACGTGTACACCATCTATCTCACATTTTCTCCATCCAACGGTGCGCCGATTCACCGCACCTCTATTTAAGGCCATCGTCTTCCTCCTTCCACACTTTCGCTCGCGCCGCTCCTCTGCTCTCCTCTGCCAAAATCCTCCCTTGCGCCCCATAGTTCTTTGAGCTCCATCACGCTCGCACTGTGCTCCTGCGCCATTGTTGATGCCACCGCGCAGACTCACCGAGCACAACACTCCTGAATCCAAGATGGCTTCCGCGGATCTGGGGAGCGCTGAGTGGGAGAGATCCAAAATCTCTGCCCAAGACATTAACTTGCTGAAGAAACTTGGGATCAGCAAGAAGCCTGACGCGCTACGCTTCCCCAGTGAAGAAAGCTATCCAACCCCTCCAATGGAGTATCGGGTCAGTTTCGTTGACCACCTTATCCGCGGCCTCTCTACCCCCATTCACAATTTTCTTCGGGGGTTGCTTTTCGTGTATGGATTGCAACTTCACCATCTTACTCCCAACTCTATCCTCCATATTTCGATCTTCATCACTCTTTGCGAATCCTTCCTTGGAGTCCAGCCTAACTGGGCTTTATGGAAACGCATTTTTCTCTGTCGCCGCAATGGTTCTGCCAATGTCGCCTATAACATAGGCGGCATTGTTATCTGCGTTCGCCCTGATGTCGAGTACTTCGATGTCAAATTCCCTGATTCAGTTCAAGGGTGGCGCAAAAAATGGTTTTATATCCACGAGGAAAACCATGGGTATGTTGAAGACAACATTCCTCCTTTTGATGGTGCCGAAAAAATCTGTCGCCGCCGGTCCTGGGATGCAGAGGCTACCGACGAAGAAAAAGCGGCGACAGAGGCACTGATGACTCGCATCCACGAGCTTCAAAGTACCCGTGGCCAAGAATTGTCGGGTATCCAAATTACGGCGTATTTCCTTAGGATTAGAGTGCAGCCTCTGCAAGCTCGCAAAAATCCCCTCTGGAAGTATGCTGGCGACAAAGATGTGGATCGCCTGTCGGTGGATTTGCCGGTCAAGGATTTAGAAAAACTTGTCCGAAAAATCTCCTCCCTCAACAAGAAAGATCATGTCCCCTCGTCTTGTCGCGTAAAGCCGTATAGCGCCACCAACGCGCTCCCTAAGGTGATTTTTGTATGGACTATTTTTTCGACTACGTATTTTTGTTGACATCCTTTGCATAACTTTTTTGTCGACATTCTTCTTTTTGTAGAACCATCATGATCTTGTTTCTCTTCCTCCCCTTCCTGAAGGTGGAGAAGTCGAAGAACGAGCCGTTGTCACCGACGACAACCAGGGTACTTCTCGCCCTGAGAGTGAAGCCGCGGGTTCTCGAAAATCTGCGGTATCCTCTGAAAAGGAAGTTGAATCCGAGGCTACCGGATCGGCACACTCTCCTCCCCCAGCTGTTTCTCCCAAGAACAAGAGAAAAAGGGATGAAGTTGTCGACTCCGGCCCCTCCAAGACCGGCACACCTCCTGCCGAAGAAGTTGTTCCTACTGAAAAAAGGACAACTTTCGACCCTTGCGCCGATGCTCTTGTCAGCTCGTAAGTTCCTGCCGCTGTTTGTTGTTTGCCATTGATTGTTTTGACTATATTGTTTATTATTTTGTCACCTTTTTGTAGTGATGACGAGGATGAAATTCAACCTATTGACGCGACTGCTCGAACGAGTACGTCTCGTACTTTAGTTGTTTCTGAAGCTCATCCTGATGGGGATGAAACTTCGCCTCCTCAACAAGATGCAGAGCATCCAACTCCAGTTGCAAGCCCCCGAGCCTCTTCACCAAAGAGAGCTAGGGTACAACCAGCCAAGGAACCTCTCTGCTGGCTGGTAGTTCCACGACTCCTTCATTGGATGATGTAAGTTTTTCACTGTTCTTTTTCCGAAAATTTCAGCATTTGTCGACTCCCCTTTGTTGCTTGCGTAAGTCCTGTCGAACTTTTCCTTCCTATATTGACTTTTCTTTTTCTTTTGTTTTCTCTTCAGCCTGTGATGAAGGAGTTTATTCGCCTTGGTACCCAATTCGTCGGGTACCGTGATCATGCGAATAAACTTGAAGGTACTATTTTTCCTTGACCTCTCTGCTGTATATACTCCTTCATTGTTTTGTCGTGACGTTTTACCGCCGTTTATTTTTGCCAGAAACTCTTGCCGAAGCCAACAGACGCGCTGACGCTCTTGCTGTTAAGTTAGAGCAAAGCGAAATAGCTCGCAAGAAAGCTGAAGCAGATGCTGCCGCTGTCGAAGACCTTCGAAAAAGGCTTCATGACGCGGAAACTTCTTTGAGCAAGCATATAACTGAACAATCTGCTCGCGAAGAAGCAATTATCAGGCGCTTGGAGTCGCAGAGCCGTCGCTTTGTCAGTAAGTTCCCAAACTATTTTGATTTCCTTGAACTTGCTTTTCTTTACTTGTTTGTTGATCAATAAAATTTTGCCTCAACAGGGAAAACGTGTCAAGAATATGAACTTGAAGATCCTGACAATGATCCCCTTCTTGACGCGCTTTCTCTCCTTGAGATTCATGGAGACGAAGCACGCGAAGGCCTTGCTGAAGCTGGGGCGGGACTGTCGCGGCTTTACCCTTACTTCTTCCCGAAGAAAAAGGAACCCGCGCTTTTTCTTGCTCTCCCCAAATGCTTCAATCCTCAAGAAGATCTTGGGCTCAAACTTTGCCAAGAAGGTTTGAAGGTTTGCGTTGAAGGCACTATTGCCCTGGTTGCTGACAGCCAACAAAATATCGACTGGACTAGGGTTGGCGACACGCAGGAGATGGAGACCACGAAGTGGCGATCGTTGATCAAGGCTGCAAAGCCAAACTCGAAGAAGATCCTCGCCTATCTTGGATGCAAGCCAACTCCTGCTCCTAGTTCGTCGAAGCCGGAGGTCTAGTAGAGTGCCCTGTCTTCCTTTTTACTTTGTCTCTTTTGATGTTGTCGCCACAGTAGCTTTGGCGACAACTGCCGTAGTAGTTCTTTAAGGACTCCTTTTGTAATAGCCGTGTAAATATTCCGAAAATCAATGGAAATCTATTTTGCTTGATGATTGATACTGAAATTTTCTTTTCCAGTTGATATTTGATAACTACTCCGCAAATCCTCGTCTTGCCGATACTTTTCCTGCTTCCTCCTACTCGAAGAAAACATGTGTCGATGACGACCTTATCGAAGGTTCTTCGGGTAAAGGCTCCACGCAAGACTTGCAAGATCTTCGCCAACAACTTCAGTCCGTGAAGAAGCAAATGCTTTTAGCAATGGAGCAGTCTCGAAAATCTTTGGAGAAAGAAAAAAATTGCGCTACAACAAGCTCAGGAAGCTATAGCTACCAAGGAAACTGCTGTGGCTGAAGCCACGAAAGCTGCTTCTCGGGAAAACACCCTGCTTGAGTTGATGATTGAGGCAAGCTCAGAAATGGCGGGTATATTCCTTAGGCTAATCCTTCTCTCTCTTTTGTTTACTTTGCCTGTTTTCTGCCTTTAACTGGTATACTGTCGCCAAATAGGTCCCTTTTTGGATGCTGAGGCCGAAGATCAAAGAGTGGACACAAGATCAAATGTCCTTATTAACTTGGGACTTGATCATGGCGTCCTTTTCTGGGCTACCCCAGAACGTACCCAACAAATTGTGAGATTCCAAGACCGCTCGTGCCAAGTTCGGGAGTTTCTTGAGTTTTGTTCCAACACTTTATCCAAGATTTTCAATGCTATGTTTCCTCGGAATGTTCAACCAAAATATCTCCGCGAGCTAATAGAGAAATTTAAGGATGCGCAGAAGATCCATGGCTTTGTAAAAGCTCAACTGATAGCTGGTGCTAAGGTTACCCTTATTATGCTTCAAATCTACCACCCCAAACTTGATATGACAAAGGTAGTGGAAACTGTTCATGCTAAGCTGAGGCAACGGCGAAGAGGTGTTGACAAAATCAATGCACGGATTACCCCAGTAGCTGAGGAAATAATTGATGACCTTCTTCGGATGGACGCCGACTTTTTTGCAGACGGCCATTATGCCGATTTTCTGGGTGCCGCTCCCGAAGAAGCTAGAGTAAACATTGACGACCTGTTGGGTCGCAACTGAATTTGTATTTTGTCGATAAGAACTATAACTTTGCTGTATGTATATTGTAAATTATATTTTTTTTTCTTCCCTCAAGCCCCCGAGCGTCTCGGCGGTGAACTGCTATATTGTTTTTGCGAGGTTAAACCAAGGCAAACAAATTGTAATGAGTATACTATATTTGTGGGTATTAGCCCCCGAGCTTTTGTTCTTTTTTGATTGCTATTTTGTATCTTCGTTTTATCTGGCGAGGTATTTGGTACCAAGGCGAAATATTTTTGCAAGTTAGATTCATCTATATTGTATATATATTGTAACTTCGAGGCGTAAGCCCCCGAGCGTGTCGAAGAAAAAGATGTATGTCTCCACTATCTTTATTATTTTGCAGCACCGCGAGCCCGCCTCATTAAAAACCTTTTCCGGCCCCACTCGGTGCCCCGAAAAAGGAAAAGAGTGCGTCTAAAAACTCGCGGGCGTTTCAGTACATTGTATTTTTACAAGGAGGACTATATTTTTGATGAGGA
>NC_061508.1:149346662-149381840 GCF_022539505.1 Lolium rigidum | reverse complement strand
AGCGTAGAAACGCCTTAGCTGCGCCACGTTCCAGGGGTTTTTCTCGGGAACCCCCGTCTTCTTGTCTTTGATCCTGTATGCTCCTCCTTCGATGACTTCCGTGACAATGTAAGGGCCAAGCCATGGTGACTCGAGTTTTTCAGTACTCTGTTGATTGAGTCGTAGAACTAGATCTCCAACCTGAAAGGATCTTGGTCGCAAACATCGACTGTGGTAATTTTTCACATCTTGCTGGTACTTGGTGACCCGTGATAGTACTTCATCTCGAGCTTCGTCCAGTGCATCGACATCGTCCTCTAATGCTCTTCTGGAAGTTTCCTCATCGTACTCCGTGACTCTTGGAGAATCATGCTCTATTTCTATCGGCAGTACTGCCTCTGCTCCATGGACCGGAAAAACGGAGTCTCTGCGTCGTCTGTATTTGGCGTTGTTCGAATACTCCATAAAACACTTGGCAACTCTTCTGGCCACGTATGCCGAGCTTTTTCCAGTGGTCCCAGCAATCGCTTCTTGATACCGTTGCAGATGATACCGTTGGCTTTCTCGACCTGGCCATTGGTTTGCGGGTGCCCAACTGACGCGAAGTGCAATTTAATGCCTACTTCTGCGCAGTATGCTTTGAATTCCTTGGATGTGAAGTTACTGCCATTGTCCGTGACGATACTATGAGGTACTCCAAACCGAAAAACAATGCTTTTCCTGAACTTTATTGCAGACGCTGCGTCTGGTGAATTTATCGGCTTTGCTTCTATCCACTTGGTAAATTTGTCGACAGCGACGAGCATATACTCGTATCCTCCTGGCGAGGCTTTATGTAACTTTCCCACCATATCGAGGCCCCATTGAGCAAAGGGCCAAGACAATGGTATTGGCATCAGCTCTGCTGCCGGAGAATGAGGTTTTGCGGCAAATCTCTGGCACGCGTCACAAGTTCGTACTATCTCCTTCGCGTCCTCAATTGCTGTCAACCATTAAAATCCAGCTCGAAAAACCTTGGCTGCAATAGCTCGACTGCTCGCGTGATGACCACATATTCCTTCATGAACATCCTTCAAGATTATCCTTCCTTCTTCGGGTGTAACACACCTTTGTAGCACACCCGAGATACTTCGTTTGTACAGCTCCCCTTTGACCACCGTAAAAGCTTTGGATCGTCTAATAACTCGCCTTGTTTCCACTGGGTTGTCGGGTATTGTTTTTCTTAGGATATATGATATGTACGCTTGCATCCATGGAATTTGCACCATCAATACTAGATCCTGTTCCTCTTCTTTTTCCAGTGTTTCTTTCGCAGCCCCTGAGGGTTTTTCATCCTTCTCCTTCTTCTTTGATTTCTTCGGCTTTGTAGATCTCTCTGTTATCTCTTCCCAGAACACGCTTGGAGGAATCGCGAGACACTGCGATCCGATATTTGCAAAAACATCGGCTTCATCATTACTTAGCCTGCTGATGTGATTTACCTCGCATTCGTCAAACTGTTTCTCCAGCTCGTTATACATTTCCTTGTATGCCACCATGCTATCATTGATTGCATCACATTGGTTCATGACTTGTTGAGCCACCAATTGTGAGTCGCCAAAGATTTTTAGTCGAGTTGCGCCACAAGCCTTCGCCATCTTCATCCCGTGTATAAGAGCTTCGTATTCTGCCTCGTTATTAGACGCGTTTGGGAACGTCATCCAGTAAGACATACTTTAATTTGTCGCCTTCAGGTGATATGAGTATCACGCCTGCTCCAGCTCCTTCTAACCTCTTGGATCCATCGAAGTTCATAGTCCAGGTTCTCGATAAATCCGGGGGTCCTGTATTTTGCAGCTCCATCCACTCTGCGATGAAATCTGGCAGAATTTGCGACTTTATTGCTTTTCTTTTTTCATACGTGATGTCCCGAGGAGAAAGTTCTATTCCCCAAAGGGAGACACGACCTGTAGCTTCTGGATTGTTTAGTATATTGGATAGAGGTGCCTCGTTGACCACTATTATCGGATGCGCCGAAAAATAGTGCCGCAATTTCCTTGCGGTTGTAAACACTCCGTATGCTAGTTTCTGGTACTGCGGGTACCGCTGTTTTGAAGGCGATAAAACTTTACTGATGAAATATACCGGTCTCTGCACTCCATGGAGTTTTCCTTCTTCTTCTCTTTCGACAACTAGTGCCGTGCTGACCACCTGGGGTGTAGCCGCAATGTATAACGAGAGGGGTTCCTTCTCTTTTGGCGCCACCAAGATTGGTGGTGTCGAAATTGTGCGTTTAAGATCCTCGAAAGCTCTATCTGCCTCTTCGTTCCACTGGAACTTCTCTCCTTGTTTGATTAGGGCGTAGAACGGTAGCGCCTTTTCTCCCAACCTGGCGATGAATCTGCTTAAAGCTGCGACTCGCCCAGTTAACTGTTGTATTTCTTTCAACTTTGTTGGCTTCCTCATTGTTACGATAGCTTGGATTTTTTTGGGATTAGCTTCAATCCCTCTTGCTGAGACTAGGAACCCGAGAAGTTCTCTCGTGAGGACGCTCGAAAGAACACTTCGTCGGATTCAGCTTGAGACAAAACTTGTCGAGGTTGTCGAAGGTTTCTTTCAAGTCCTCGATTAGCGTTGCCCCTTTTTTTGATGTTATGACGACATCGTCAATGTATACTTGTACGTTTTTACCAATCTGTGTTGCTAAGCACTTCTGCATCATCCGCTGATATGTTGCTCCCGCGTTTTTCAAACCAAAGGGCATTGTTCTATAGCAAAACACGCCGTAAGGTGTAATGAACGCGGTTTTAACCTCATCCTCTTCTTTCAATCTGATCTGATTATAACCAGAGTATGTATCCAGGAAGGAAAGACGTTCACATCCTGCCGTGGAGTCGATAATTTGATCGATCCTTGGGAGGGGAAAGTGATCCTTTGGACAGTGTTTGTTTAGACACGTAAAGTCGACACACATGCGAAGGACTTTAGTGTTTTTCTTCGGGACCAGCACTGGGTTTGCTACCCATGTGGCCTCTGTATGCAGCTCCTTAATGAAACCAGCTTCTCTTAGTCGATCAATTTCTGACAGCATAGCTTTGCGGTTTGGCTCCGAAAAACGCCTCAGAGGTTGCTTGATTGGTCTCGCTATTGGATCCAAGTTTAGGTGGTGCTCGGCAAGTTCCCTGGGTACTCCTGGCATGTCAGCTGGACACCATGCGAAGATTTTCTAGTGCTCACGGAGGAACTCGACGAGCGCGCTTTCCTATGCGAGGTCCATGTCTGTCGCGATGGACATCGTTTTCTTCGGATCTGTCGGGTGAATCTGCACCTCCTTGGAATCTTTTGCGGTGTTGAAGTTTGGTTCCTTGTTAGGCCTCCCTACATCTGGCAGCACATCATAGTCAGTCGTAAGCCTCGACGCCATGTATTCTGCTTGCATCCCGAAAGTTTCTGACAGTCGATGAAAATCCTTGTCACATTTATCGGCTAGCGCGAAACTTCCTTTGACTGTGATTGGTCCCTTAGGTCCAGGTAGCCTCCATAATAAGTACGTGTAATGTGGAACTGCCATAAACCTGGCATATGCTGGTCGTCCCAACAAAGCGTGATATTGTGATGGAAAATCCACGACTTCAAACTCAAGCTTTTCTATTCTGTAATTTTCTCGGGTCCCAAACTGAACGTCGAGATTGATCCTCCCCAGTGGGTAACTTGGCTTCTCTGGTGTGATGCCATGGAAACGTGTGTCGGTTGGTTTCAAATTTGCTAGGGAGATGTTCATCTTCCTTAGCGTATCTGCATACATAAGGTTTAAACTGCTGCCGCCATCTATAAACACTCGAGATACGTCAAATCATGCAATTACTGCTGGTAAGATAAGTGCTGATTGCCCTGGTCGAGGAACTTGCTGCGGGTGATCCGCTGTTGTGAAGCCAATGTCTTGCCCTGACCAATTTAAGTACTCAACCGTTGGTGGAGGCATCTTCTCTGCCATGAACACCTGTCGCGAGATTACTTTCTGAGCCTGATGCGTCCCAAATGTATCTATAATTTCTTATATTCCATGCTACTTTTATGATGATACTCACATGTTTTATACACATTATATGTCATTATTATGTATTTTCTGGCACTAACCTATTGACGAGATGCCGAAGAGCCAGTTGCTGTTTTCTGCTGTTTTTGGTTTCAGAAATCCTAGTAAGGAAATATTCTCGGAATTGGACGAAATCAACGCCCATGGTCCTATTTTTCCACGAAGCTTCCAGAAGTCCGAAGAGGAAACGAAGTGGGGCCACGAGGCGACCACACAACAGGGCGGCGCGGCCCAGGTGCTGGCCGCGCGGCCCTGGCGTGTGGGGCCCTCATGTGGCCCCCTGACCTGCCCTTCCGCCTACTTAAAGCCTTCGTCGCGAAACCCCCAGTACCGAGAGCCACGATACGGAAAACCTTCCAGAGACGCCGCCGCTGCCAATCCCATCTCGGGGGATTCAGGAGATCGCCTCCGGCACCTCGCCGGAGAGGGAATCATCTCCCGGAGGTCTCTTCATCGCCATGATCGCCTCCGGATCTATGTGTGAGTAGTCCACCCCTGGACTATGGGTCCATAGCAGTAGCTAGATGGTTGTCTTCTCCTCATTGTGCTATCATGTTAGATCTTGTGAGCTGCCTATCATGATCAAGATCATCTATTTGTAATCCTTCATGTTGTGTTTGTTGGGATCCGATGAATATTGAATACTATGTCAAGTTGATTATCAATCTATCATATATGCTATTTATGTTCTTGCATGCTCTCCGTTGCTAGTAGAGGCTCGGCCAAGTTGATACTTGTGACTCCAAGAGGGAGTATTTATGCTCGATAGTGGGTTCATGTCTCCATTAAATGCTGGGACGATGACGGAAAGTTCTAAGGTTGTGGATGTGTTGTTGCCACTAGGGATAAAACATCGATGCTTTGTCTAAGGATATTTGTGTTGATTACATTACGCACCATACTTAATGCAATTGTCTCGTTGTTTACAACTTAATACTGGAGGGGGTTCGGATGATAACTCGAAGGTGGACTTTTTAGGCATAGATGCATGCTGGATAGCGGTCTATGTACTTTGTCGTAATGCCCCGATTGAATCTCATAGTACTCATCATGATATATGTATGTGCATTGTTATGCCTTCTTTATTTATCAATTGCCCAAGCTGTAATTTGTTCACCCAACATCTGTTTATCTTATGGGAGAGACACCACTAGTGATCTCGTGGACCCCGGTCCTATTCTTTACATCTGAAATACAATCTATCGCAATTGTTCTTTACTCGTTCTTCGCAAACAATCATCATCATCCACACTATACATCTAATCCTTTGTTTACAGACAAGCCGGTGAGATTGACAACCTCACCGTTACGTTGGGGAAAAGTTCTGTGATTGTGTTGTGCAGGTTCCACGTTGGCGCCGGAATCCCCGGTGTTGCGCCGCACTACACTCCGCCGCCATCAACCTTCAACGTGCTTCTTGGCTCCTACTGGTTCGATAAACCTTGGTTTCTTTCTGAGGGAAAACTTGCTACTGTACGCATCACACCTTCCTCTTGGGGTTCCCAACGGACGTGTGTCAACTACACGCATCAAGCATTTTTTCTGGTGCCGTTGCCGGGGAGATCAAGACACGGTGCAAGGGGAGTCTCCCACATCCAATCTCTTTACTTTGTTTTTGTCTTGCTTTACTTTATTTTATTTACTGCTTTGTTTGCTGCACTATATCAAAAACACAAAAAAATTAGTTGCTAGTTTTACTTTATTTACTGTCTTGTTCTCTATATCGAAAACACAAAAAAATTAATTACTTGCATTTACTTTACTTAGTTTACTTTATTTACTACCACTAAAAATGAGTAATTCGGAAGTTGAAGTTCGTTCCTTTAAGCATCAAGGGGGAGAAAGTTTTAAAGATGATTGGTATAAAATTAGTGATGCTCATCATAGGTGCATTAAGAAACACTCCACTATTATACTACTTAGGAACTTTTATGTTGGTATCTCTAGCTGGAATAGATATGTTCTTGATACTCTTGCGGGAGGTAATTTCCTAGGCACTCCTGCTTTAGAAGCTAGTTGCATCATTGAGAGTCTAGTTGGAATACCACTCGTTAATGAAACTAAAATTGAAGTCTCTCTTGAAGATGTCATGAAAAAGTTGGAGGTCATAGAGAAAGATCTTCCAAGTATTGAGACTAAATTGGGAATATTACTTAATAGCACTGATAAACTTGATAAATCTCTAGGTGGAATTAATGAGAATTTTGCTGTTTTAGAAACTTGTGCTACTCATGATAATCGAACCCATATGATTAGTGAACTTGAAGAAGCTATGGGAACCTTGGGTTCAACTTTTTCTTCTCTTAAGTTTAAGGAGAAAGCTTATGTGGGTAAGGAGCAAAAATTCATGTATGTCTCTAAAGTGCCTAAGCCAAAAAACTATTATAGGCCTAAAATTGACAAAGCCCTTAGCACCACTATGGATGATGGAACATCTAAGATACCTAATGATGTTGATGCTTCATCTCTTGACAATACTTAATTCACACTTTCTGCGCCTAGCTGAAAGGCGTTAAAGAAAAGCGCTTATGGGAGACAACCCATTATTTTACTTCTGCACTTTTGTTTTATATTTGAGTCTTGAAAGTTGTTACTACTGTAGCAACCTCTCCTTATCTTTATTTTATTGCATTGTTGTGCCAAGTAAAGTCTTTGATAGTAAAGCCAATACTAGATTTGGATTGCTGCGCGGAAACAGATTTCTTGCTGTCACGAATTTGAGCAGTAGTCTCTGTAGAAAATTTAAAAAAATCTGCCAATTTACGTGCGTGATCCTCAGATATGTACGCAACTTTCATTAAATTTGGGCATTTTCATCTGAGCAAGTCTGGTGCCACTTTAAAATTCGTCTTTACGAACTGTTCTGTTTTGACAGATTCTGCCTTTTATTTCGCATTGCCTGTTTTGCTATGTTTGATGGATTTCTTTGTTCCATTAACTTTCAGTAGCTTTGTGCAATGTCCAGAAGTGTTAAGAATGATTATGTCACCTCTGAATATATGAATTATGCACTGACCCTCTAATGAGTTTGTTTCGAGTTTGGTGTGGAGGAAGTTTTCAAGGGTCAAGAGAAGAGGATGATACAATATGATCAAGAAGAGTGAAAAGTCAAAGCTTGGGGATGCCCCCGTGGTTCATCCCTGCATATTTTAAGAAGACTCAAGCATCTAAGCTTGGGGATGCCCAAGGCATCCCTTCTTCATCGACAACTTATCAGGTTTCTCTAGTGAAACTATATTTTTATTCTGTCACATCTTATGTGCTTTACTTGGAGCGTCCGTTTGTTTTTGTTTTTGTTTTTGTTTGAATAAGATCGGATCCTAGCATTCTTTGTTTGGGAGAGAGACACGCTCCGCTGTTTCGTATGAACACATGTGTTCGTAGCTTTATCTTTAATGTTCATTGCGAAAGTTGGACTATTTCATTCATTGTTATATGGTTGGAAACGGAAAATGCCGCATGTGGTAAATGGTTTAATATCTTGAATAATGTGATACTTGGCAATTGTTGTGCTCATATAGATCATGTTTAAGCTCTTGCATCATGTACCTTGTACTCATTAATGAATAACTACATAGAGCTTGTTAAAATTTGGTTTGCATGATTGATCTCTAGAGTCTAGATATTTTCTGGTTAAGGTGTTTGAACAACAAGGAGACAATGTAAAGTCTTATAATAGTTAAAATATGTTCATATGTGAGATTTGCTGCACCTTTTATACTTGAGTTTGCTTCAAACAACCTTCCTAGCCTAGCCTTGTATTGAGAGGAATTCTTCTCATGCATCCAAATCCTTGAGCCAAATACTATGCCATTTGTGTCCACCACACCTACCTACTACATGGTATTTCTCCGCCATTCCAAAGTACATTACTTGAGTGCTACCTTTAAAATTTCTATTCTTTGCCTTTACAATATATAGCTCATGGGACAAATAGCCTTAAAAACTATTATGGTGAAGAATATGTACTTATGTGTCTTATTTCTTAATAAGTTGCTTGTTGAGCGGTAACCATGTTTCCGGGGACGCCATCAACTCTTTTACCTTTGTTGAATATCATGTGAGTTGCTATGCATGTTCGTCTTGTCTGAAGTAAGGGCGATTTTCATGATCAAATGGTTTGAGTATGCATACTGTTAGAGAAGAACATTGGGCCGCTAACTAAAGCCATGATTCATGGTGGAAGTTTCAGTTTGGACAATCAATCCTCTATATCTTATGAGAAAATTAACTGTTGTTGAATGCTTATGCATTAAAGAGGAGTCCATTATCTGTTGTCTATGTTGTCCCGGTATGGATGTCTAAGTTGAGAATAATCAAAAGCGAGAAATCCAATGCGAGCTTTCTCCTTAGACCTTTGTACAGGCTGCATAGAGGTACCCCTTTGTGACACTTGGTTGAAACGTAAGCTATGCAATGATAATCCGTGTTAATCCAAGCTAATTAGGACAAGGTGCGAGCACTATTGGTATACTATGCATGAGGCTTGCAACTTATAAGATATCTTATACATAACACATATGCTTTATTACTACCGTTGACAAAATTGTTTCTTGTTTTCAAAATGAAAAGCTCTAGCACAAATACAGTAATCCATGCTTCCCTCTGCGAAGGGCCAATCTTTTACTTTATTGTTGAGTCAGTTTACCCATTCTTTCTATCCCAGAAGTAAACACTTGTGTCAACTGTGTGCATTGATTCTTACATGTTTACCTATTGCACTTGTTATAGTACTTTGTGTTGACAATTATCCATGAGATAAATATGTTGAAGTTGAAAGCAACCGCTGAAACTTATATCTTCCTTTGTGTTGCTTCAATACCTTTACTTTGAATTTATTGCTTTATGAGTAACTCTTATGCAAGTCTTATTGATGCTTGTCTTGAAAGTATTATTCATGAAAAGTCTTTGCTATATGATTCATTTGTTTACTCATTATCTTCATCATTGCTTCGAATCGCTGCATTCATCTCATATGCTTACAATAGTATGATCAAGATTATGATAGCATGTCACTTCAGAAATTATCTTTGTTATTGTTTACCTACTCGAGGGCGAGTAGGAACTAAGCTTGGGGATGCTTGATACGTCCCAAACTTATCTATAATTTCTTATGTTCCATGCTACTTTTATGATGATACTCACATGTTTTATACACATTATATGTCATTATTATGCATTTTCCAGCACTAACCTATTGACGAGATGCCGAAGAGCCAGTTGCTATTTTCTGTTGTTTTTGGTTTCAGAAATCCTAGTAAGGAAATATTCTCGGAATTGGACGAAATCAACGCCCAGGGTCCTATTTTTCCACGAAGCTTCCAGAAGTCCGGAGAGGAAACGAAGTGGGGCCACGAGGCGACCACACAACAGGGCGGCGCGGCCCAGGTGCTGGCCGCGTGGCCCTGGCGTGTGGGGCCCTCGTGTGGCCCCCTGACCTGCTCTTCCGCCTACTTAAAGCCTTCATCGCGAAACCCCCAATACCGAGAGCCACGATACGGAAAACCTTCCAGAGACGCCGCCGCCGCCAATCCCATCTCGGGGGATTCAGGAGATCGCCTCCGGCACCCTGCCGGAGAGGGGAATCATCTCCCGGAGGTCTCTTCATCGCCATGATCGCCTCCGGATTGATGTGTGAGTAGCTAGATGGTTGTCTTCTCCTCATTGTGCTATCATGTTAGATCTTGTGAGCTGCCTATCATGATCAAGATCATCTATTTGTAATCCTTCATGTTGTGTTTGTTGGGATCCGATGAATATTGAATACTATGTCAAGTTGATTATCAATCTATCATATATGTTATTTATGTTCTTGCATGCTCTCCGTTGCTAGTAGAGGCTCTGGCCAAGTTGATACTTGTGACTCCAAGAGGGAGTATTTATGCTCGATAGTGGGTTCATGCCTCCATTAAATCTGGGACGAAAGTTCTAAGGTTGTGGATGTGCTGTTGCCACTAGGGATAAAACATCGATGCTTTTTCTAAGGATATTTGTGTTGATTACATTACGCACCATACTTAATGCAATTGTCCGTTGTTTACAACTTAATACTCGGAGGGGTTCGGATGATAACTTCGAAGGTGGACTTTTTAGGCATAGATGCATGCTTGGATAGCGGTCTATGTACTTTGTCGTAATGCCCCGATTGAATCTCATAGTACTCATCATGATATATGTATGTGCATTGTTATGCCTTCTTTATTTGTCAATTGCCCAACTGTAATTTGTTCACCCAACATCTGTTTATCTTATGGGAGAGACACCACTAGTGATCTGTGGACCCCGGTCCTATTCTTTACATCTGAAATACAATCTACTGCAATTGTTCTTTATTGTTCTTCGCAAACAATCATCATCATCCACACTATACATCTAATCCTTTGTTTACGACAAGCCGGTGAGATTGACAACCTCACTGTTACGTTGGGGCAAAGTTCTGTGATTGTGTTGTGCAGGTTCCACGTTGGCGCCGAAATCCCTGGTGTTGCGCCGCACTACACTCCGTCGCCATCAACCTTCAATGTGCTTCTTGGCTCCTACTGGTTCGATAAACCTTGGTTTCTTTCTGAGGGAAAACTTGCTACTGTACGCATCACACCTTCCTCTTGGGGTTCCCAACGGACGTGTGTCAACTACACGCATCAGAGCCCTATTGGACGGCCTACCCTTCTGAATCATCGAGACCGCTCCGTTGGAGTTGGGATCAACGTATGGAGGTGGTTGTGGTGCCGCCGCTATTCTGAGTTGGTGTCGATTTTCGTCCGTAATTGCCGGAGGAGGTGGCAAGTGGATCTCACTCCTGGGCCCTTGAGGGTTTCTATTTGTCGCCTGAGCATTGGCTTGCCCTGCAAACCTTAGCATTGCCTGAAAATTTCGACAGTCCTTCTGCAGATGTCCTGACTGTCTCTTCCCATTGCTATCGAGATAAAAGTGCATCTGACATGGCCCGTTCATCTTATCTTCGGGAGACACAAAAGGTCTCTGAAACCTTGGCCCACTATTTTGTCTGTTATTTCGGGGATCATCTCTATTGTCGCCTCGCTGCTCGTTGCTCCTTTGATAGTCATCCCTATTGCTTCCTCCAGCACTTCCTCGGAAGCTAGCCGAAATTTGGCCAGGAGCATCATAGCTCGAGTAGTGCCGAGGAAATCGTCGTCTATTTTGAAAATTTCGACCTCGGTCCTCCTCTGGTGACCTGTGTCATTTATTATGAACGACATCTTCTCCATCTTCCCACCTGTTTGCTATCTCCATCAACGCTGATACTATCTTTGGGTTGGTCCTCCCCAAGTCTTCGACAAAATCTCCTCGTCGAATTCCAGCTACGAACGCATCTATTGCTCTCTCGTCAGATATGTTCTCTGCCGAGTTTTTAATGATGTTCCACCTTTGGATGTACTTTCTCATTGATTCATCATGCTTTTGTCGACACGCTCTCAACTCTTCTAACGATGCAGGTTTTTTGCAAGTGGATCGAAAGTTTTTTACGAACACCTCCTCGAAACTATCCCAGCTGTCGGTGGATCTTGGAGGAAGCTTCTTTATCCAAGATCTCGCCGCTCCACTCAGATGTACCTGGATGCTCTGCATGGCTGTTGCTCTGGTTCCTCCTATCAGCTTCACCGTCTCGAGATAATCAACTAGCCAATCCTCTGGATCTTGCAGGCCGTCGAATTTTTTGAAGTTATCGGGTAATTTAAACCCCGAAGGAACTCGAGTTTTTCGGACCCTCCTTGTAAAGCACGACAGCCCATTTATATCCTCGTCATCTATCTCTGGTGAGTGCCGATGCTCCCTTCTACTTTGTCGTGCTCTATCCACCCGTGCTTGTGCTGCTGTATCTCTTGCTCCACTTGTTCTCTCGGGAACTGGTGCTGCTGCAGCAGGTCGTGGACTATTTTGCCTTGCTGAACCTTCGGGAGGCGTCGTTACAAACGCCGTTCCCATGGCCCCGACTCCTGCCATAGCCATATTGTACAATGCTTCTCGTGGGTCTCCTGGAGGTGGCTTGGATGCGAGGATGAATGCTTGCGTTGCCATATATCCTGCTTCCGGTGTTTTGGGAATAATATTCCCCCTCGTGTCGATTGACATAAAAGACATGTCGAGGTTTTGAACTAGGTTTTCTCTCTCTGCTTCGGGTATATTTTGCAGCCGGGATCTTGCTCTCCTTCGAGCTTCTCTATGACTATCTCCCGAAGTTCCTGAATGTCGGCTTAGCTCTGCCCTTCGCCTGCTTGATGCAGATGCTGCTTCCTGCCTCCTGTCTAACTCGATTTTCTGTTTCTCGAGCTCCCTCCTGGTACGTGCGAGCCTATATTGATACGCTTGTAACTCCTCAGGTGTCGCCGTAATGGTCATTGGTTCTGTACCATCAATAGCTCTTGCGACTCGATCCCACGCTGCCTGCGGAAATCGCACCATCTCTCGTGTTCCTGGTCCGATATATTTTGTCCCCAATCCTCGCGTGAGATCTGCGGGATCGACATACGGATTTCCCACATCGTCGAAAGCCTCTGGCGTCGCTGGTTCTGACCGGCTTGGTTCTCCAATTGCGTAGATCTGATGATATTTTGGATTTTGAACTTTGTCGAGTTTGGTGACACCATCATAGAGATTGGTGAACACCTTTCCAATAGTGATGGATCTGTCGATGAAGTTGAAGTTGGCGATGTCGCTCGAGTCTCCGCTTATATAGGAGTCCGCAGATGACTCAAAAGACATGTCGCTGAAGATCTTGGCGAGCTTTTCACTTGCCCTGGAGCTGATGAAGCGTGGCGATGAGGTTTTCTCGTCAACTGACTCGATTGATGATACTGAACTCGAAAAATCGGGATCGACCGCTGATAATCCCGACGAGATCGGAATTTCGAGACGATACGCTCCTTCTTTCTCGACGCGGAAGTGGAACTTTCCAAACGTCATCTCCATGGGCTCCTCCAGATACGCATATACATCCAAACGGGAGGGCGGGTGAGGAACAAAATCAACGAGACCAGTTTCGATCTGTTTACCTCTGTCCACTGCGTTGCTTCCAGTTGATGAAGTCGACGATCTTGAACGTGCCATCGAGATCAGCTCCTTGGCACCTCTAATTCCCAGAGACGGCGCCAATTGACAAGGGATTAACTTATCAATGCCTACAAGTTGTAGACTAGGGTTTTAGTCGGAAGTAGAGGGCAAGTAGATCTCGAAGGTTTCAGCCGAAAAGTACTCGACGATATGAAAACTAGGGTTTGTGAGACAATGATTCGATTCTTTCTTTGTCCCTCGACTCACCCTTATATAGGAGGCGGAGCCGAGGGATTCGTGATACACAAGTTTACAGAGTCCGGGAGGGTTTCTAACCCGTCCCGCAAGATTACAAATAATGCTTCCTATTACAACTCTAACTTTCCTTAATAGTATCTTGGGCTTCCGAATCTTCTTGCTCTTCGGGTTATGGGCCTTCAGTAAACCCCGGGTACCATCTTCGGCAGGCCCATTGGGGATGCCTATGTCAGTCGCCGCCGCCGAGCATGGCTGCTACCGGCGCGAAGCTCGAAGCAGCGCCGGAGGTCATCACGACGTCGCCGCCGCCAAGGCACGACCGCCGCCGCTGCCGAGCACGAAGCAGCGCTTGAAACCGTCGTCGCCGCCAAGTACGGAGCTGCGGTGGAGGCGGCCGGCCGCTGCAAGCACATAGAGCCAAAGCCCCAGTAGTTCTTTACCGGTCCTCTTCTTAATTTCTTCCCTGTTCTTCATTTTTGCATGTAAATCTGGAGTGACATCAGATGCATGCGCATCAATTTGTTTGTGGACGATGGTTTTCTCGCAGATTTTGAAGTCTAGAACCTGGCAGTTAGGCTTAATTAAAATTGCAATTAGCCTTAATGAACCTGGCAGTTTTCTTTTGGCATCTAGTACAGTGCCTAATTAGCATGCAAATTAGTAGTACTAACAGTCAAAACCTGGTGAGAACTAACCTGTGGTTGGATGGTTAGGAGGGCAGTGGCACCCCCAGCCCACCAGAGTTCAAATCCCAGATTTGACACTTTGGTGTCTCATAAAGGCGGAATATTTTTCAGTGGGAGGCGACGTTCCCGTCGACAGCGAGGCGCCTGTGGTGATTTCGTCAATCTCAAGACCCGCCGGATCAGTTCTTCGATGCAGTATCTTGGAGGTGCTCATAGGGGTAGGGTGTGCGTGCGTGCGTTCATAGGGGTGAGTATGTGCGCGTATGTATGAGCGCCTTTGATTGTACTGTGTTTCGCAAAAAAAAAAACAGTCAAAACCTGGTGACTGAGAGTAATTAACCTGGTAGTCATTTGCAACTAATTTGGTAGCCGTATGTATAGAATCAAGTACTCCGTAGTTGTTTGTAATTAACCTGATAGTCATTTGTAAATAATTTGACAGTCGTTTGAAAAAAATCTGGTAGACATTTGTAGAGTATATAATCTAGTAGTTCTTTGCAATTAATCTGGTAGTCTACTGTTAAATAACTTGTGTTAGAGAACCTCATACTCATAGTTATTTCGAAAAATCTGGTATTCATTTTCCGGAGAACCTCGCGTGGTTGCTTCGAAAAGTATAGTAGTCGTTTCTAAATAATCTGATATGTTTTTTTGTCTATAGCCACAACAATGTTTAAACTTATGGATTCCGCTCTAACTTAGACACTGGTACAAGTAGTACAACTTAGATTCCGTTCTAGCTTGAGATAATCATTGTGTTTTTTGCTGAGAAGTCACCGTGTTTGCATGTGAATCAAATGAGTCAGTGAAAAGTTATTGTGTTCACATGTGAGCTTAAAGGAGCTAGCGCACCTTTTTTCTTACACAACCATGCAGATATCAGCCACCGCACGGAAACGCAAATGTGCGGCACCGTTGAGTAGTACAGTCCATGAATCATCTACACGGTGAGTTGCATCTCCCATGTCTGATGCTATGCCAAAGGGGTCCATACAGTCAGTCGGTCTGTTTGTTTTAGACTGGGACATTGTCAGGTTTAGCCCCCTCGATTTTTGAGCCAACGCTGACATTGAATTTAACAAATAAAATATAAACTATATGTCACAAAGGGAATATATATTTAAAATATTTGTTCAACAACATAATTCTGCAACAAGTTGTCTTAGTTAACTTTATGTTCAAAGTTAGGCTGAAACCTCTAGGCGGACCATACATACACAAACAGAGGAACTATGCATATTGTTTTACTTTGCACCGAGATACCACATAGCTCCGTGCCCTTAAAACCATAAAATTGCAAACGCTTTTGCATGGACTAAAATTCTTTACATTTATACTTGTGATTTCTTGATAAAAAATAGAAATATTCAACCTACTCTATTATACGTGTATACATGTTCTCGTCAGGGTCAACTGAATGCCTGCAGTGTCACTCGCTTGAAGTAACAAGACACATGCAGGAAGCATACCTGGACAAACAAACAAAAAACACCTACTCTTGAAAAACTTGATAGAATCTTGATGTCCCCTGACTGGGAGACTCTCTTTCCCCTTGCCTTTGTGAAACGTTTGGTCAGAGATCAGTCTGACCATAACCCGCTTGTTTTAGATACTGGTGATGGTGTAGTGCTTCCTAAAAAAAGAGAATTCAAGTTTGACATTAATTGGTTGAAAAATGATAGTTTCTTAGAAAAAGTTGAGGAGATTTGGACGTATCATGTGCGCAGCACTGATCCTATTGATGTTTTGAACATCAAGTTGAAAAGGGTCAAAAAATATTTTAAAGGGTGGGGCTCAAACCTCTTTGGCCACGTTAAAAAGAGAAAAGGGAGCTAAAAATGGAACTGGACTCTCTGGAGCAGTTGGAAGAAACTGATGAGTTATCTCCTGATGATGTGGTTAGAAAGACGGAGATCATGGTCGAATTATATAACATCCATGTGGACGAGGAGTCCTATTGGCATCAAAGATCGCATGCTAGGTGGCTCCTGCAAGGCGATCAAAATACGACTTACTTCCACAAAATTGCTAATGGGAGAAAAAGGAAAAACACGTTGTACTCCCTGGATGATAATGGTACTTTGGTTGAAGGAACTATTGATCTCTTAAAACATGCCACGACCTATTATAAGGATCTCTTTGGTCCCGCACCTGGGAACATGTTCAAGCTTTCTTCTAATCTTTGGAGTATGGAGGAAACCTTGTCGGTTGAAGACAACCGTGACCTAACTAGACCTTTCTCAGAGGAGGAAGTGAAAAATGCTCTGTTTGCCATGGAAACGAATCGTGCCCCTGGTCCCGATAATATTCCTACAGAGTTCTATCAGCACTGCTGGGTGGTGGTAAAAAGCGATATCATGAACCTTTTCATAAAATTTCATGAAGGAAACCTTGATGTGCAACGCCTCAATTATGGTGTGATTACCTTGCTACCTAAAATGGTTGATTCTAATAAGATTCATCAATTCAGGCCCATTTGTTTGTTGAGATGTATATACAAGCTCATCACAAAAACACTGACTATTAGGTTGGAGCCATATGCGTCAAAGTTGTTCAGTGTGCAACAAAATGCTTTTATTAAGAATAGATTCCTTATGGATGGGGTTTTTTCGTTGCATGAGGTTATGCATCATGTGTATATTAAAAATAAAGTGGGCATCATTCTAAAGATCGGTTTCGAAAAGGCTTACGACAAAGTTAATTGGGATTTCCTTATGAAGTGTCATGAGGCTAGAGGGTTTTGTCCCATGTGGTGCTCTTGGATCAGACAATCTCTATATAACGGGTCGGTTAGTGTGAAAATTAACAATGAGATGGGTCCTTACTTCCAGAGTGCCAAGGGTGTTAGACAAGGGGACCCTACGGCACCTTTCCTCTTTAATATGGTTGGAGAGTCGTTAACTAAAATGGTGTTGCCCAAAAGTGTTTTCGAGCAACTATCCGGTTTGAAAATCAACTTCCACAAAAGTGAGTTATTTTGTTTTGGGCAAGCCAATGAGATGGAGACTCAATATAGGCAAATTTTTGGCTGCGAAGTAGGTTCTTTACCAATTAGATATCTTGGTATTCCGGTACATTACAGGAAATTAAAGAATTCAGAATGGAACCCTGTAGAGAGTCGTTTTGGTGCTAAGCTAGGTTGCTGACGTAGCAAGTTGCTCTCTTATGGAGATCATTTAATATTAATCAATTCAGTGTTGACAAGCTTACCCATGTTTATGCTCTCTTTTCTGGAAATACTGGTTGGAGTTAGAAAACGTCTGGATTTTTTCAGGTCTAGTTTCTTCTGGCAAACAGATGATAACAAGAAAAAGTATAGATTAACTAAATGGAATATGGTTTGTAGACCAAAAGATCAAGGGGGGCTCGGTATTGAAGTATTAGAGCTCAAAAATAAATGTTTGCTGAGTAAGTGGTTGTTCAAACTTCTAACTGAAGAAGGTATGTGGCAACAAATTTTACACAATAAATACCTGAAGCATAAGACTTTAGCACTAGTTGAAGCCAAACCCACGGATTCTCCTTTTGGAAAGGCTTAATGCGTGTAAAAAAGATTTTTTCAGTAGGGGTTTTTTCAAATTAGGCAATGGCTCTTCTGTTCGTTTTTGGGAAGATGTTTGGCTTGGAAAAACTTCTTTGGCGCAACAATACCCGTCCCTGTACAATATTGTTCAACGGAAAAATGTGTTGGTTGCAAATGTGCTATCACAAACTCCGTTGAATATAGGTTTTAGACGTGTTTTGAATGATCATAAGTGGAATCAATGGATCCATTTATGTCAGCGATTGATGTCAATTCAGTTAAATAACGACCAGGATAAATTTATGTGGAAACTTACTGAAACTGGAACTTTTACAGTCAAATCCATGTACCTTGACCTCATGAACGGGCATACTAGGTTCTTACATCGGTATTTGTGGAAGTTGAAAATTCCTCTAAAGATCAAAGTTTTTATGTGGTTCTTAAACAGCAAAGTGTTGCTAACTAAAGATAATCTTGCTAAGAGGAATTGGAAGGGATGTACAAAATGTTGCTTTTGTGATTCTATAGAAACTGTACAACACTTGTTTCTTTCTTGCCCTTTTGCCCAAATAATCGGCGTATGATTTATTTTACATATAATATACCACCTCCTGCAAATATTACTAATATGTTTGGTAATTGGCTAAATGGTGTTGAAAAGAAAGATAAAGTCAGAATACGGATTGGTGTCTCGGCTTTGTGTTGGTCTATTTGGACCACCAGAAATGATCCGATTTTTAACAAACGAAGGGTACAAATTTTTTGCAGGTTATTTGCAGAGCTACACACTGGATTCAACAATGGGCGTACCTACTCCCGGAGGACCAGCGGGAGGTTATGGATCTTGGATGCAACCGTTTGCTAACGGTTACTCAGGACTTCTTTTTCCGGGCTACTGGGTGGCGTCATACTAGTAGGCTACAGGATGGATAGCTATATGCTGCTTTTGCTTTCGGAGGTTGACACATGTCTCAACCTTCTTTGATTCACAATGTAAACTTTTGAATTCTAGAATTTTAATAAATGAAAAGGCCGTGTGCATCGATTGATGCAGAGGCTGGGGTATGCCCCCATTTCGAAAAAAAAACTAAAATGGTGTTGCATGCTCAGCAAAACGGGTTGCTTGAGGGGTTGGCTCCAGATTTGATTGATAATGGGATAGCGATTTTGCAATATGCCGACGACAATGTCTTATGTTTGACTCATAATCCAGAAAAAGCAGTAAACTTGAAAATGTTGCTTTATATGTTTGAGCTGATGTCAGGTCTGAAAATAAATTTTTCTAAAAGTGAGATTTTCACTATCAATGCGGATAATGATGTTACTAGTTTTTACTCTAACTTTTCAATTGTCAAGTCGGGCAACTGCCAATGAAATATCTTGGCATGCCTGTTACCTTTGCCAAAATTAAAAGTGTGGATTGGGATTTTCTTGATGCCAAGATGCTCAAGAAACTTGATTCCTGGATTGGTGATTCCGCAACCTCTGGAGGGCGTCTCATCCTGCTTGACTCCAGTTTATCTGGCATCCCCTATTTTTATATGTCTATGTTCTTGTTAAATAAAACGTTTGTCGAGAAACTAGATAAACATAGGAGGCATTTTTTTTGGGCTGGAAGAAAAAAGAAGAGGAAGTATCATTTGGTAAAATGGACGAGAATATGTCGTTCCAAAAGTAAGGGAGGCTTAGGGGTCAAGGATCTCAGAAAAAAAAATCAGTCTCCTTGTTAAGTGGTGGTGGAGATTAGAAACACAAGAGGGGCTTTGGCAGTAGATTATCAAAGATAAATATCTTAAGAATAAAAGTGTGGCATCGGTTAAGGTAAGAATGCAGGATTCTCCTAGATGGAAAACCCTTATGAAAGTTAGGGACTATTACTTTGCTGGAAGAAAAGTTATCTTGAATGGTGGTGATCTGGTAAGATTTTGGAATGATCCCTAGCTTGATAATGCTGCTTTGTGTGATTCTTATCCTGCTTTGTTTGATATTTGCCATGGGCAAGATTGGACTCTTGAGAGAGTCATTGGTAGTAACTGTGTAATACCTTTCCGTAGGAGACTATCCCCTGAGATGGTAGTTCACTGGGAGTATATCGTGATGCACGCGAAATTGAATCACAAAGCTGGGGTTCCTGATGCCGTTTCTTGGAGGCTGAATGCGAATGGAATTTACTCCACGAAATCCATGTACCAGTTCCTAGAAAGAAACTTAGCTGGGTTGCATAACAAGTGGATTTGGAAATCTAAGATCCCCTTGAAAATAAAGATTTTTCTTTGGCAAATATTTGAAAATGCCATTCTAACCAGGGATAACCTGAAAAAAAGGAAGTGGCTTGGATCTCCTGTGTGCTCTTTTTGCTTGCATAATGAGACTGCTCAACACTTATTCTTCGAATGCTCGAATGCCAGGGTGGTTTGGGGTAACCTGGGCAGTATTCTTGGGACTAATTTGTGTCCTTCCTCGCTTTGGCAGAGTCTAGCTTGGTTTTATAAGTTCTATCCAAAGGGGAAGAAATTCCATATGGTGTTACTTGCTGCGATTTGTTGGGGGATTTGGAATATCAGGAACAAAATCACTTTTGATAAAGCTATGGTTCGGTCTCCTTTGGTAATAGTCTCTTCGGTTTGTTCGTTTTTACATTACTGGGCAGGACTCTACAGTGTGGAAGATTGATCAAGAATCAAGAGTGGCGCTGACCAGATGCTGCAGCAGGCGATGATTCTTCACTCCGGCTCTCCGATGACTGGGACTATGTCGCCAAGGACGGAGATGGTGCTGACCTCCAACGGCGGGGTTTGATTGTGGTGTGGCTAGCCAGTTTTCGCTTTTGGTTGTTCTTGAACCTGATATCCTGTGGCTGTTTTGTGGACTCCTTGTTGAGTGTAGTAGTTTAGGACAGGTTTTTTGCCCCGTAGTTTGTTCTTCGACGCCGATGAGCAAGCAGCGGGTTTTCCTGTCACGTTATGTTTAAACTTGTGGGTCTTCTTTATCTGCTCTTTTCTTTCCTGTTGCTTTTGACTGAACATTGTATTTCCGTTATGATAAGTAATGGAAAGGGGAGTGAAGTCCCAGTTGGAAAAAAAAAAAAACATGCAGGAAGCAGGAGATTTTGGTCTGCGCATAATTTGTTCTTAAAATGGTTAGCGTCAGACTCTGTTTCTGTCGACCTTTCCATTGCTCAGCCCAACGGCAGACGCGACCAATTACTTACCACGCACGATCATGTGAGTTGGAGGAGACGTCCAGCTGCAGGCTAAAGCATTTGCCGTGTTTCTCTTAGACCATATAGGAGGCGGAATGTTCTTCAGTTTCTGACTGAACTGGTTGGCTGTTGCGACAAAGACGTCACAGAAAGTGATGGACCTTGGCCGGACAATATGTATTTTCCAAATGCCTTTCCAGCCATGAAAAGGCAGCAGAGGAGTCGCCCCTAGCCAAAGACGACACTTGCCGGTTGTTGATCAGGTGCAGGTGAACACGGTAGGCCAACAGGCCGAAAACAAACCCTTTGTGTCAAAATGCAAATCCTCGTGCCGTTTCACTCAGGGCATAAAACCCGAATCCCGAATCCCGAACCCCGAATTGTCGGGAATCAAAATAATTGATGCACTGCCGTTCACACATTGGAATTTGCAGGATGATATTTGCTCAACCAGCTGGGCATATCCCATGTTTCAGTTACGGGTCGATGAGCTCTGCTTACCTTAGAATGGATCCGATCATCCTGGGGCCGCCACGGATGTCACATCAGAGAATTGAGCATTCCATAGACCTTGACGTACTGCTTTTCTGAACTTGTAAGCTGTGTGGAATTTGTGAACTGGCGTACTAGATTTGTGATGTTATATTTTTGCATTTCAGAACATCTATACGCGAGATTGCGAAATGGCGTTCGAGCAATTATTGTCAAATTTCTGATGTATTGCAATGTCGGGTATATGTGATGCATTGGTTGGGAATGACTGAAATATGTATTGTAATTTTACTATTTCATAGCATACGATATAAATCTAGTTGTGTGCCATATGATCCATGATCCACAATGAAAAGGGGAAGAGCCTGTTACTGATATGGTTTGCAACACCACGAAGAGAGTGCCATGTTGAAGATGGTCATCGGGTCTCATCACCCTGCCATGCCCCTCCTTGCAGCTTAGCGTACAATGATGGTGTTAACAACTGACCGTCTAGCCTGATCAAAATGACTCGCCCATAGTAGAATCTCCTGACAGGCAAGAAAAAGAAAGACTCGAAATATGATATTGTGAATATTCATTCAGTGGAAGGCGACGTTCCGTCGATAGCGAGGCGCCTGTGGTGACTTCGTCAATTTCAAGATCCAATCCACCGACTCAGTCTTTCGGAGGTGCTCATAGATGTATGGTGTGCGTGTGTGCGTTCATAGGGGTGAGTGTATACGCGTGTATGTCAGCGTGTGCGTTTGTAGTGTGTTTCTAAAAACAAACACAAGAGGATGCAGTACTCCGGTGAAAAAAAATCAGCATTGATGTTGTTAGCTAGCTAGTAAGAGCATCTCCACCGGTAGCCCCCAAATAGGCGCCAGCCGGGGCGCCGGCACCTCCGTTTGGGGGACGCCGGCACGACATCCTCTATTTGAGGGGCTGCTCCCACACCGGCGCCCCCGTAGGGTAGCCCCAATAGAAATTTAAATTTAAATTGACATTTAAACACCGAATTTAAACGAAATTCATACGAAATTTATACAAAAGTACATCGAACTGATACAAAACGAAATACAAACGACATTTAAAAACCAAATTTAAAAAATTAAATTTAATCAATCTACTGGCCGTCGGTTGGGGCGCGCGACGGGCCTGCCTCGTCGTCGTTCTTCGCCTTTGACTCCTGCATCCGTGCCCGCCTCTCGGCCCTTGCTTCGCGTATCTGGCGGTGGAGCATGGCAGCTGGCGTCGCAGGAGCTTGTCGGCGGCGCCGTCCCCGTGCTTCCCGCCTTTGATCGTTGTCGGCGCGCCTCGCTTGCTCGTGGGCGAACGCGTCGTAGCTGCGATGAGCGTTGAGAGAGGCGAGCTTCTATCGCTCCGCCTCCATCAGTAGGCGTCCCAGGCCGCTCGCTGGCGCGAGATCTCGAGGGCGTGCTCGAGATTAGCGTCGTTGATGAACTCCCGCTGCTCCTCCTTCAACGTCCGGAACCACTGCGCGTTCAACGACGTCACGATCGCCGCCTGCTTCGGTCGGGGGGTGCCTGCGGCTGCTCACCCCATTGTGCCACCTCCTCCGCCGCCTCAGCTTCCGCATCGGCGAAGTAGGCCTCGTGCCACACCGCGAACCTTGGGTCTACGTCGTCATCGGAGCTGTTGTCCGCGTCGGGCTCCGGCTCCGGCTGCGGTGGTGGTGGTGGTGGCAGCGCACGGCCGTTGAGGCCCAGCATTGAGTACGTCGTCTTCAGATGGCGCGACATTTTGAGGTAGAGAGGAGAGAATGGTGCAACGGCGGTGGTGGAGATGAGAGGATAGCACCGCGGTGGTGGACGACATCCGTACTTTATAGCGGCGACAACAGCGACTGGACGCCGCTTAGCCAGTCGCTGCCCTCGTGGCCGCTTCAGTTTGCGCGCGAGAGACCGTTAAACGCCGACGACCAACCTTCCCGCGTCGCGGCCGATGCGAACCGCCGCAACCTGTCGCTGACAAGGCGCCCCCACCCGCGAAAACCGTCGTTCCGCGAGGCGCCAGCGGGCCCGATTCGCGCCCTTGGTCGGCACGGGGTTGCCGACGATTCTATTGGGCTCGAAAATTGACCGACGCCGTTTGAGGGGCGCCGGTGCGCCGGTGCGAGCCCATTTTCACTCCCGTCCTCCAAATTGCTATATGGGTCGCCGTTGGAAATGCTCTAAGAGACAAGCAGCTGGGACAGGTTATACTTGTATACATTGGAGTGTGAGACAGGGAAGGATCCACATATGAGCCAGAATCTCATCAATGCCGTTCTTCCTGGCACTGACCACCCAAGTACACGAAGTATTCTACATAGTCTCCAATGATGATATGGCAAGAATGTACAGTATATGCCAAAATGCGACAAAGACAGCTAACTATTATAATAGCTAGAGCATACATTATGTGACCCAGTGATGTTGGTCCGGACTTCAAGAATGCCCAAATAGACTATTTCCTGCTGCCACTCATACCCATCATTGTAAAAGTTTTTATTTCGTTTCTCTTTCTGTGCAATCTAGGAAAAACAAATGCCTGCTTGGCTGTAAGTTTCTAACTAAATGTAAAGTTTGCATTGTGCTCCATCTTACCATCTCTATCCATTGGAGGTCACTGTGGCATGGTTATATATATACAGGTGAGACAATATGTGCATAAATAAAGACATATTTAATCCATTTGCCTTTGAAACCAGAGGTAGGTGAGCACACAATGAATGTGAGAATAGATAGGTGAAACATAAAGTTATCTTAATTGAAACATAAGTACAAAGAGCTACAAAAGTTTATATAGGTCATGCATATTCATCTAGACAAAGCATAATTTAGCTCCAAAAGTTTGCTAGTAACAATGTTTGATGAAGCAAACTTTAGTCGTACGCAGAGTTACACATACCCTACTGGACAATTTCATTCATTTAAGTCAGGGTGTTAAATTAAGGCACCCTGATGACAAGCTTGTCTGAAGGAGTATGTATTTTAGAAGCCAATGCAAAGTAATGCAGCATAACCGTTGATGAACTCATACTACCGAAAAAAGGAACCTTACAAATATTATGCCATTATTCTACTGGAGAGCACCCATTTTCATGGAGTTCAAGTTTAACATGTGTGGATCTGAAACCAATAATTCAAAGTCTGCACGGTAATAAACTATTAACTAGTGTCTCACATGTGGAAAATTTGACAAAACCGAAGTACAAAAAACCATGGATCAGGTTATAGGTCACATGAGCAAGCTGGAGGGATAAACAAATGATATGCTAAATAAATGACATTTACAAGGGAAACAATTTCAAGTACAAATTTGTTTCCCTTTTATTGAGTTCTATCTATTTTGTTGATCAGAAAAAAGTATACAATTTGCATCGCCTACATACATTCTTCGACAACGCAATTAGCCCCTGGGGATATGATCTGGCAAGTTCTCCAACTTGGTGTGCAGCCACATGTTTTGTTGCTTCTGTCAAACCATCTAGAGTAGGTTAAAGGAAAGTTTGCAAAATATATGAATCAGCACAACATGATTTTTTTACTACTAAGCATAGATGGTGAATCAGTGCATTTTCTCTTATATTATGTGTATTATTGCAATATATGTGAACTGAATATATGTGATGCATTGGTTGTGAAATGACTGAAATATGTTCTTCTTTGTAATTGTGTAGTGCATGGCATAATCTTGTTGTGCGGCATGCGATCAACAATGCAAACAGGAATCAACCGCAGACAGAAGTTCAGAGGTGCCTGCAACCAATGTGCTTTGCGCATCCGCAATAGATATATGTAGTATGTACAACTCAGGGAACTCCAAGCAAATGGTTTGTCCCCACCACCCGCAACTAAAGGAAACATTGATAATCTTCAATGATGATATGACAAGAATGTAGGAGACAAAATGTGAAAACCCCAACTGACCAAAGTAACAACTTGATCATGGATTCCATGACTTGGTGATGTTGCCACAGACTGCAAACACACCCAAAGAGACTACTTCCTGGTGCCACTCACCCCCAACATGTTTACACTTTTTTTCGTTTCTCCTCCCATGCAATATAGGAAAAATTCTTGCTCGGCTGTAACTTTCCAACTAGATGTGAAGTTTGCATTGTGCTCTCATCTTACCCTATCCACTATCCAGCCATTGGATGTCACCATGGTTGTATATATAGGTGAGAAGAAATGTGCATAAGTAAATACATATTTCCTCCCTTTGCCTTTGAAATAGGAGTAGGTGAGCACACAATGAATATGATAATAGGTAGGTGAAACATAAAGTTCTCTAAATCGAATAAAAATAAGTACTGTAATATTTTCTTCACCTTTATTGCCTAACAAAACTGTTAGACTAATAAATAAAACATGTATGCACAACTCAAATCAAGGGGGCTTTAGCATTGCTAACATGCATAAAGGGAAATTAATATCTTCGTTTCGAAATCAAGCATTTTTGCGAATGTAGACAGTATTATTCTGTCATAGCATATTTACGGGCATGGACATCCCAGGACTCTTCATGTAAGACAGGAAACGAGCCACACTGGAAAGTACATATTCTTATGTCAGGCCACTGAAGTTTGGGATCGTTTAGCACTGCAGTAATATCCATAGGTTGATAATTTTGCACCTCACGTCATCTGTAGTATTATGCATTAATGCAAATGTCATCATCAGGCAAGCATAGTTTGGCATCAATTTATTCATTAACAAGGTTTGATGGAGCAATTTTTGCTTCTACAACAACCTAGAGGGCCTAGGGTCCCATTCCCTACACCAGCAGGTACCCCAGTGGCGGCTGCCGACACCAGGCCACTGCTGCCGCGGCCTTCACATCATCCCTAGTGCGGAAGATGATGAGAAGGACCCAAACGGTCAGGCGAGGCTGCGTCTGGCGACTCTGTTGCTCCTCTGCCCAAAGCTACCGCGCGTGGAGGCGTCCCACCGGCTCCAAAGCCATTGTGTGGCACCTACATCTCGAGGAAGAAGAAGCCGCCACCATGTACGTGATGTGGTGCCTCCGTTCTATTTTCGCCAAACACGCCTCTCGAGTTGTCCATCCTTACCGACTCCAACACCCATGAGGCGTCGGCGAAATGAGAAATGCAGAAAAATTAGAGGCCCAATTTTAGAGAGTCTGACTTTGCACACACGTGCAAGGCCTATAAAATTGTGTAACAAAATTTAGAGTAGGCTGCAAATAAGTTTTAGATACCCAAATTTACATAATTTCTATAGAATTAAAAGTCCTAAAACTATTCTAGAGGACCTTGTTTGTTCAATGTCAACGCCAAGTAATGCAGCATAACCATTAATGAACTCTACTTCTACCAAGAAGAAAGGAATCTCACCAATATTAAGGAACCTTACAAATTTTATGTCATTTGTTCCATCAAAGACCAATTATTTTCATGGAGATCAAAGTTTAGCATTTGTGGATGTACAATTCAAAAAAATTGAAATCTATTAGTAAGATAATAAATATCAGTAAATCTCACATCTGGAAACATCACAAAAATCAGCGTGGAATACCCAAACCAGCAACAGATCATGGTTATACGTCACATGAGAGATCTGAAGCGATGAACAAAACAGATGCTGAAAATGTGAAGGTTCAAGTTCCTGCACATATATTTACTACTATACCTACTAAGGTTGAAGCCATATGACATGAAAGAATAAGGCACAATGGCACATAGCCATGAAGTTTCTTGTTAGAAACAAGGTCTGCATCAGGTAGAAGAAACAATATAATGTCTTTTCTTATTCTTTCTTAGTTTTCTCTCACATACTCCAACAAATCCGACACAAGAACAGGTAATCAACATTACATATATGATATAACGCACTGTATCTCTTGCTCTAACCAAATATGAGGAAAAAAACGATGAATTTTGTATGAGAAGAACCGAATTACTTTAATTTTAAGTGTTCTCTTTCCAGTATACTACAAGTATTTCATACTTGTGTGCTTTGTAGTGCCGGGAAACATGCAAAACCGGCATAATACAAACATCAACACAAAACCGACATGGCGCTCCTGGTGCTGAGAACTTGAACTTGCAGTGCTCACAAGAACCTTTATCACTTTTTCTTTCTGGTCCAATGTTCTTTGTTGTCTATGGATTTTCTTATAACACTAATTTCATTCACTAGTGGAGAAGAGGCCTTTGATCCCAAGCCCCTGGGAGCAAATGTCCCCGTTCTGAACCAAACCGGGACCAATGGGGGGCATTGGTCCCGGTTCGTTTCGCGGTGGGCGACCCCACTCGGTGGCGCCTGTCCGGTAGCGGCCTTTGGACCCGGTTTGTACCAAAAACCGGGACCAAAGGGTCGGCGGCAGGGTGGCGCAGGCCGTGTTAGGCCATGCCCACCCTTTGGACCCGGTTTGTATTACAAACCGGGACAAAGTCCCCAATCTGCCTATATATCCTTGCCCCTGCCCAAGTGTGAGCCACACTTAGCCATTTTTTCACTTTCTTCACAAGAGGGGTGTATTGCTTTGCTCTCTTCTTCACATGCACAAGAGGTGTTCGATGAAATGCTTAAGAGGATTTGCCACTTGAGTTTACACAAATCAAGCCACACTTAACTTGCTTTTTTCTTCTCCATCGAGGTTAACAACTTTATCCTTTTCATTTGTAATTGATAAAATGCATGTGTATATATACATCGTGATGTTCTGTAATGGTTTTTGATCAGCTTAATTATATCATGCAGATGAATCGGCAATGGATGTACATTGACCGACGCTTTGACGAGTTCACTTCGGGCCTGAGTAATTTTATGGTCGTGGCTGAGGCAAACAAACATGGTGGCTTCATGTATTGTCCATGTGTTGACTGCAAGAATACCGTAAATTACGCTCACTCGAGTACCATTCACGGCCACCTTCTGCGATCCGGTTTCATGCCCAGTTACTATTGTTGGACCAAGCACGGAGAAAGAGGGGTTATGATGGAAGAGAATGAAGAAGAGGAAGAGGATGATGACTGTTATCCCAATTCCCCTGAATACAGTGATACTGCAGAAGGCAATGAAGACAATGAAGCAGAAGATCAAGAGGCACCAGATGAGCCTGCTGATGATGATCTTGGTCGGGCCATTGCAGATGCAAGGAGAGAATGTGAAACTGAAAAGGAAAGGTTGGCCTTCGACAAGATGATAGAAGATCACAACAAATTGTTATACCCTACTTGCGAAGATGGCCATAAAAAGCTAGGCAGCACACTGGAATTGTTGCAATGGAAGGCAGAGAACGGTGTCACCGACTCAGGATTTGGAAAGTTGCTGACAATAATTAAGAGGAAGCTTCCAAGGGGTAACGAATTGCCCGCCAGTACGTACGAAGCGAAGAAGATTGTCTGCCCTCTAGGATTAGATGTGCAAAAGATACATGCATGCATTAATGACCGCATCCTCTACCGTGGTGAGTACGAGAATTTGGATGCATGTCCGGTGTGCACTGCATTGCGGTATAAGATCAGACGAGATGACCCTGGTGATGTTGAGGGCGAGCGCCCCAGGAAGAGGGTTCCTGCCAAGGTTATGTGGTATGCTTCTATAATACCACGGCTGAAACGCTTGTTCAGGAATAAAGAGCACGCTAGGTTGTTGCGATCCTCCAGAGGACTCAAAACGTAAAGAACATGCGGAATGGGCGGACATGGTTGCTATGCTCCAGAGGTAATTTCAATCAATTTAGTATTGGCATCTTCATCTGTTCTAATTCGACGATATCATCAACTAATCAATAACTCATTTACTCATTATTTTTTGCCGGGCAGGGCTTGGAAACGGTTCATCAATACTGTTCCGGGTAAATTGAAACCGGAGCTTACATTTAAAGATTACCCGGTAAGTAGTACTATATATATAGCTATGTCCGTGAAACTCTATGATATTTACTTTCAATACGATGCTTGATTATTAGTTTGATCGAACTATTTTTTCGTAAAGTGTATGAGGCAGGAACCCGGGAATAACTTATGTGGATACTACGTCTGCCAGTTCATTCGTGACATGGCCTGTCACAAGGGTGGGGATGCCGCTATACTCCAGACTCGTGTACGATAACAATATTTCACAATTAATCTTAGTACCATCAATTGTATTGAGTTCCATTCACATATATATATATTGATCTCCTTTTTTAAATATAGATGATACGCCTGCGGGACACTCTCATAACGGAGGATCGCATACGAGCAATTCAAGAGGAAATCGTGGGATTCTTTCTTACCGAGGTCATTACCCCAGGTGGAGAGCACTATGCGAAGGTCGTAGCTATATGTTGAACAACTTCGTAAAGGCAAATAGATTTAGTAAAGAGATCCGACTTTATATTGTAAATATGCATGCATTACGTGTACTGTTGACGATGTCTATATATATTCACGACGATATTTTGTGGTTTCTTGATGATATATGCATGCCGCGGCAGAGAAACGCTGCTCCACCTTAAACCTGTGCCGCGGCAGAGAAACGGCAATTTTCTGCCGCGGCAGAGACCCTCCAGTCCCGGTTCGTACCACGAACCGGGACCAAAGGTCCTCCACCGCGAGCCCCCTGGCCGCACCACGTGACGACGCCTTTAGGCCCGGTGCAACTTTGAACCGGGACTAAAGGGGGGACTGTAAGGGTACATTGCCCCTATGTGTGGTTTTGGTAATTAATGATAACCCCTATAGACTAATGTTTTCATTAAGTTTATATGAAGGAATATTCCATAGGTACTACTTGTACTCCATGTGCTGGATTCAAGTATGGATGCCATGAAGATAAAGATATACCTTGTGTATTGGCATCAAGATCATTGGTTTGAATATAAATATGTGATATGGTCAACAAGAAGAAATGAAGATGGAGTTTTTATGTGGAACTCAATATTAGCCATGCTCTATCTTAAGTGAGCATGAGAAGATACAAGGTTGAGTCGTGCAAGTTCAAGATGAGCATCTCAAGTGGATCACATGCTTGAAGCTTGCCTTCCATCTGGTGAAATTGGACATGTGAAGATGTGCATCAATGGAGCTTTCCCATCATGGTGTATGGGGGAGCATTTGCGAGTCTTCACGAAGCAACGATGATCAAGTAAGGCATTCCGGCTAGTGTAGAGCTTGAAGAGTTATCATCAAGATCAAGCGGGATGCGCAAGGCAAAGGTATGACCTTGATAGGTTTTCCTTTTACCGGTCTCAAGGTGATTGATTGGGAGACCGGATTATAGGATAGATAGCCGCACTATCAAGAGGGGCTTTCGGTTGAGTAACTTGATCGCATCGTCTTAGGGAGCTCAATCCTTTGCATACTTTGCATATTCTTATTTCTTCTTGGTGTTTCTATGTGTAAGGTTCTTGAGCTTGTTGCTAGCTTTACAATAAGCCCAAGTTCATCGAAAACTGAGTTCGCATGCATCTTCTATTGTGTTTTCAAGGTCGGGTGGTTTTATCGGTTTTTCATGATATAAGGTTCTACCTTTTATATTTATGATAAAATCCCCTCCTACAGATTCTTGTGTTTTCACTTTCCATAGGATAGCATTTGTTGTTATCTTCCAAACAAAATTGGTTTCATTCGAATCGGAGTTCGGGAGCACTAGTTATTAAAGGAAAAGGAAAAAGGAGAAAAGAAGAAAAAAAGAGGAGGGGCAGCCGGCTGGGCGACCGGTCAGCCGGGCCGCACGCCGGCCCACCCGGTCCGCACCGGTCACCAACCGGACCGGGCGCCAACCAGGCCAGGCGCCGGCCCACATCTCCCTAGCCCGGCTCCCTCCCCGGCCCGACCGGGCGCCCCACCGGGCCGCCTCCCCGCCGGATGGCCCACGCGGCCTGGCGCCCCCGCGCGGCCTGGGCGACTTGCTGCCCAGTGCGGCGTGCTGCCCCCGCCCGGTTGCTGGGCCGGCCCGACCGGGACTCCTGCTGGGCTCCTCAGCGCCCAGTCCGGTCGGCCGGCCTGGTAGCCGGCTGGGCCATCTTTTCTGCCCGTTTTTCTTGCTTTTTCTCTGTCTTTTTCTCCCCAACGGTTATTTCTTCCTCCTAACTATAAATAGCCTTCTTCCACCTTGAGCTAGGGTAGTTCTTCCTATTCTCTCACCTCCATTGTTCCATTTTGAAGAACTTGCTCTCCCCTTTGATTCCTCCAACCATTCTTGCTCATTCTTGAGGGATCTAAGAGAGGAGATCTTGATCTACACTTCCACCAATCCATTTCTTCTCTAAGTGAGGGAATCTCTTGGGATCTAGATCTTGGAGTCTTTGGTTGACTTTCCCCTTTGTTCTCCCTCTCCAATCTCATCCTATCATTCGTTGCTTTGGTGGGATTTGAGTGTGAAGGAGTTGAACACCTCTAGTGTTCTTGCTTTGCATCATTGCATAGTGTTGAGCTCTCTACCACGATTAGTTCGAGTGAGAGACCGTGAGCTTGTTACTCTTGGAGGGAGACCTCCTAGTTGGCTTGGTGATTGGTGCTCCGGTGATCTCTTCAAGAAGATTGTGAAGAGGCCCGGGCTTCTCCTTCGTGGAGTTTGTGAAGTGGTTGTGGAGCTTGCCATCTCCGGAGCGGAGGAAAATCTAACCATAAGGAAAGGGCCATTATCCTTCGTGGGTGTGGTTCGGAGAATAGGGTGAGCCTTCGTGGCGCGGGGAATCCTTCATGGGACCTCTACTCCTCCAAACGTGACGTACCTTTTTGCAAAGGAAGGGAACACGGGAATACATCCTCGTCTCCGCGTGCCTCGGTTATTTCTATACCCGAGCTCTCTTTCCTTGTGATAGCCATCGTGCTTGAAGTTCATATATCTTGCTATCACTTGTACTACATATATCTTGTGCCTATCTTGCTTAGCTCTAGTTGCTATTGTTACACTTAGTTGAGCTTAGCATACTTAGGGTTTGTGCTTGTAAACTAAACGTTAGTTTAATTCCGCATTATTAGAAGACAAATCCGTAAGAGTTTTTAATTGCCTATTCACCCCCCTCTAGGCGACATCTCGATCTTTCAATTGGTATCAGAGCAAGGTCTCTCCTTGTTTAAATCTTCACCGCCTTGAGAGTAAAGATGTCGGCTAGTATAGTGCACAATGACACAATTATCTTTAATGGCACAAATTATCTTCTGTGGCGAAATTGCTTGCTTTGTAATCTTCGGACCTTGTGTCCACATATAGAGCAATTTCTAGATGTCGGTTTTTCTCCTCCAATGGATTCTCAAAATATATCTTTAGAGGATGAGAAAAACTTACATCTTGAAGCTCAAGTATCTAATGAGCTTTTATTCTCCTTGAGACCCGATTTTCGTAGGTTCTTGATATATATAAAGCGAAAATCGTCTCATGAGATGTGGATCAAGCTTAAGGAAATGTTTGGTGGATCCACTTCTCAATTGGTCGGTGGTGACTCTGAGGAGCTCTCTTCCCTTTCACATCATGAAGAGCTCCAACACTACAAGAAAAGTTGCCATGGCCGACGAAGTTGAAGTCGCGCCGTGGTTGCTGGTGTACCATGGCCGACGATTTTGGTCCCTCCGTGGTGCATGTCAAAACTTTTTTTTCTCGTTTTTGAGGCCACCTAGCCCGACGAAAGCGGCCAAAACGTCGCGTATGGTGGCCCGGGACGTGGTGCATCGCGAATTCTCGGGTTCGCCGGCCGAGTCAACGCAAATCCGCACCGCCGAGGGATGTAGGGCCCGAGATGGCAGCCTCTCCGGCATTGTTTTTTTCTCGATCGCGCCATCTCGTTCAACGTTCTCCGATCGAGCCGTTTACGATGCAGGATCATGGGTCCCGCATGTCATCCTCTATGAACCAAAATTCTTTCTATTCTTGGATTTTTTTGACCCCCGATTTACGGCTACTTCCTTTTTCTTTTGATCCCTTTCCGCCTTGGAAACGTTGAGACCGCTGCTCGCTAAATGGGACCCGCATGTCATCCTCTATGTGCAATCAACTTTCTTTTCTTGGAGTTTTTTTGGCACCTCAAATTTGGTCACTTGCCTTTTTCTTTCGATCCCCTGCCGCCTCTCAAACGGTGATACCGCTGCTGCTAACCGGGACCCGCATGTCATCCTCTATGCACTATAAAACTTTCTTTTCTTGAATTATTTTTGGCACCTCATATTTGGTCACTTGCCTTTTTCTTTCGATCCCCTGCCGCCTCTCAAACGGTGATACCGCTGCTGCTAAATGGGACCCGCATGTCATCCTCTATGTACTATAAAACTTTCTTTTCTTGGAGTTTTTTTTGGCACCTCAAATTTGGTCACTTGCCTTTTTCTTTCGATCCCCTGCCGCCTCTCAAACGGTGATACCGCTGCTGCTAACTGGGACCCGCATGTCATCCTCTATGTACTATAAAACTTTCTTTTCTTGAATTATTTTTGGCACCTCATATTTGGTCACTTACCTTTTTCTTTCGATCTCATGCCACGTTTGAAACGTTGAGGAACCTGCAGGCTCATGGGACCCGCATGTCATCCTCTATGTACTATAAAACTTTCTTTTCTTGGAGTTTTTTTTCACCCTCTGATTTTTGGCAATTTCTTTTTTCTTTTGATCCCCTGCCGCCTCTCAAACGGTGATACCGCTGCTGCTAAATGGGACCCGCATGTCATCCTCTACGTACAATAAAGTTTCTTTTCTTGGATTATCTTTGGCTCCTGATATTTTGTCACTTGCCTTTTTCTTTCGATCTCATGCCGCCTTTGAAACGTTGAGTAAGCTGCCGGCTCATTGGTCCCGCATGTCATCCTCTACGAACAATAAAAGTTTCCTTTCTTGGAGTTATTTTTTACCCCTAATTTACGGCTATTTGCCTTTTTCTTTTGATCTCCTGCCCCCTACGAAACGATGAGGACGGCTGTTGGCAGGTCGGTCCCACATGTCATCCTCTATGAACAATAAAAGTTTCCTTTGATGGATTTATTTTGAACCCCTAATTAATTTCTGGATATTTCCCCTGCCGCCTTGGAATCGTTGAGGATCGTCTGCTGCCTCATGGGTCCCGCATGTCATCCTCTCGAACGGTAAATGTTTATTTTCTTGGATTTTGTTGACCAAACGATTTTTGGCTTATTTTTTCTTTCGATCACCTGCAGCCTTTAAAACGTTGAGGACGCCGGTGGCTCACGGGTCCCACATGTCAACCTCTGTGAACAATAAACGGCGAGGATCTTGTCTGCCTCATGGGTCCCGCATGTCATCCTCTCGGAACGAAAATGTTTCTTTTCTTGGATTTTTTACCAACAGATTTTTGGTTTATTTTTTCTTTCCATCCCTGCTGCCTTTAAAACATTGACGACTATTGTTGGCTCATGGGTCCCCGATGTCGGCCTCCCCGTACAAGAAACATATGATACCTTGATTATTTTGCAGACAATAAACAATGTATTGCGCTCTGAGCTATTTCAAACGGATAATTAAATCTTTATTTTTACATAAACAAACTTATATGTTGAATCTCCTTGTTTTTTTGTCTTTGCGAAGCATAGGACTTTCTGTTTTTTAGAAAATTCGGAACTTTCCTGTTTTGGAGTGGGCTGAAATTGTACGAGTCAAAAGGCCAAGCGGGATAGTTCGAAAGCCCGAATGTCCGAGATGCAGCCCAATTGAAATCTTTCTTCTTGGATTTTTTTCACCCCCGATTTACGGCTACTTCATTTTTATTTTGGTTACGTGCCGCCTTGGAAACGTTGAGACCGGCTGCTTGCAAAATGGGACCCGCATGTCATCCTCTATGTACTATAAAACTTTCTTTTCTTGAATTATTTTTGGCTCCTCATATTTGGTCACTTACCTTTTTCTTTCGATCCCGTGCAGCCTCTCAAACGGTGATACCGCTGCTGCTAATTGGGACCCGCATGTCATCCTCTATGTACAATCAAGTTTCTTTTCTTGAATTATTTTTGGCTCCGATATTTGGTCACTTGCCTTTTTCTTTCGATCTCATGCCACGCTTGAAA
>NC_061508.1:149314102-149346562 GCF_022539505.1 Lolium rigidum | reverse complement strand
AGTTACTCTTGCTTGTTTCTTGTTTTTCTTTGTGTTACTGTTCTTGCAATACTACCACCATCGACGCTACACGCCGGCAAACTGTTTTAAGCACCGTTATGTTACTCATATATATTCACTTACTACTGTATTTCACTATCTCTTCGCCGAACTGTGCACACCTATTTGGTGTGTTGGGGACACAAGAGACTTCTTGCTTTGTGGTTGCGGTTGCATGAGAGGGATATCTTTGACCTCTTCTCACGAGTTCGATAAACCTTGGGTGATCCACTTAAGGGAAACTTAATGGCATTCTACAAACCTCTGCACTTGGAGGCCCAACACGTACGGGAAAGGAGGGGAACGTAGACATCATTCACCGTTTGAGAGGCGGCAGGGGATCGAAAGAAAAAGGCAAGTGACCAAATTTGAGGTGCCAAAAAAAACTCCAAGAAAAGAACGTTTTATAGTACATAGAGGATGACATGCGGGTCCCATTTAGCAGCAGCGGTATCACCGTTTGAGAGGCGGCAGGGGATCGAAAGAAAAAGGCAAGTGACCAAATTTGAGGTGCCAAAAAAACTCCAAGAAAAGAAAGTTGATTGCACATAGAGGATGACATGCGGGTCCCATTTAGCGACGGCGGTCTCAACGTTTCCAAGGCGGCAAGGGATCAAAAGAAAAAGGAAGTAGCCGAAATCGGGGGTCAAAAAAATCCAAGAATAGAAAGAATTTTGGTTCATAGAGGATGACATGCGGGACCCATGATCCCGCATCGTAAACGGCTCGATCGGAGAACGTTGAACGAGATGGCGCGATCGAGAAAAAAACAATGCCGGAGAGGCTGCCATCCGGGCCCTACATCCCTCGGCGGTGCGGATTTGCGTTGACTCGGCCGGCGAACCCGAGATTTCGAGATGCACCACGTCCCGGGCCACCATACGCGACGTTTTGGCCGCTTTCGTCGGGCTAGGTGGCCTCAAAAACGAGAAAAAAAAGTTTTGACATGCACCATGGAGGGACCAAAAATCGTCGGCCATGGTACACCAGCAACCACGGCGCGACTTCAACTTCGTCGGCCATGGCAACTTTTCTTGTAGTGTGATTTTAATTGTTCATTTTTTGCAAAGTAATATGTACTTCCCTGGGCCTTGGGAAAAACAGAACAAGCCCACTAGGCTGGAAGTTAAGTGTTTTACTTCCCTGGGCCTTGGGAAAAACAAAACAAGCCCACTAGGCCGGAAGTTAAGTGTTTTATTTCCCTGGGCTTTAAAAGAAACGTGGGAACAGGTGAAGTGGGATCGATCGTGGGTGGAATAACTGCTCGACCACCCCTATATTCCCACCCCTCTCTTTCAATCACAGGCATACACAGTTCTTTCTAAACTGTACGTCCCACCCCTCTATTCCGATCAAAGTTCTTCTGTTCTTCGGTATCTCTTTTTTCTAATTTGATTTCTATTAATTGTTCATCCTCTCCTTGTTCTCAATTACTGGTTCCTTGGTTGCTCCTATTAATTGTTCCATCCAACATGTGCAGAACCTGAAAGGTCTAGCAGTTCATTCTCTCCAAATCAAACTGCTGTTTGACGGTGAGTTTTATGTTTTCTGCAGATTAAGATTTCTGATTAAACTATTCATTGTTCATCCTCTCCTTGTTCTCAATTACTGGTTCCTTGGCTGCTTCAATTAATTGTTCAATCCAACCTGTGCAGAACCAGAAGGTCTAGCAGTTCATCCTCTACAAATCAATCTGCTGTTTGACGGTTAGTTGTTTACTTCCTGAATCTCTCACCCTGTGCCCATGCATAAATTATTTACCTGGATAAATGTTTATTTACATCTAGCTATGTGACGGAAGAGAAAAGGGCAAGGAATACCCTCTAGCTATGACAGACACCGCTGTATTCCTTTTTGTGTTTTGTCCGCTACCTTTTCGTCCGGTCACCATGCATGGCACACACCGCATTAATGTTTGTTTTATCTACAGAATGTACCTTGTTTTTAAAACTGCCCTTAAAAGTAATTAGGGGCACTTTGTTAACATATAGGGGCACTTTGGAGGTTGAACAAGTTCTCGTACTGTCAGATTTATTACAACTTCTTTTTTCTAGTAGTTCAGGCTTTTAAGTTTGAAGGATTTAAGGAGTAATGTTAGATTTAGCTCATTCGTAAGTTATTTTCTCCCTAGTTAGATTCAATTAATTGCCAACACATACAAACATGTGAACGACACACCACAAAGTTAGATTGCATGGACCACCTCGTGGCTGTCGGACGCATCTCGTGGCTGTCCGATATGGAGCCGACGGCGTGGAGGAAGCTAGTCCCGAACGGGTGAAGTTGGCCCAGGACACCACCCGTTGATCGCTGAAGCAGACCATAGCTCTCCATTATGTACCGTGCAACCGTAGCTGTACATTATACTACATACTGTAAACGGACATGTGCATGCATAAATTGTAAGTTTTTTTACATCATCTCCTAAATCTCTCCAATTCTATTGTAGGTGATGGCCGAAATGACTTGTGTTGGCTGTGAGCAACCTTCTGAAAATTGTGGCCGTGCAGAGAGGAAAACAACAAGTTTCAATGTTATCGTCGTTCCTGGATTCCTACATTGTGTGGTAAGACATGTTGAAACTGGATAATGTGGTTTCCAATCATTGTGATACAGTAGCCAATCATATTATTTATAACTTAACACTTTTTGTGTACATACAGAATGTACCTTGCTCCTTCAGAGAGAGGTTGAACAAGTTCACAAAGAATTGGCTAGTTGCCGGGACACCCAATTTCCGCAAATATGATTTGTTCTCGAGAAAAGATAGGTTGAGGACATACATTTGTGGTCCTTAGTGGAAATCTTTAATTAGGGCTTATGATATAGAAGTGGGAGATGTTGTGCATTTCGAATACAATGAAGATTCTCTTGATGGACTATCCAACTTATTCAATGTTACTGTTTACAAGAACAATATTGAGAAATCCGTAGTTGAAGAAACTGGTATATTCTGGCTCAACTTCATGTTTTTAAATTTAGTATTGCTGAACCTATAGCCATTCCTATATGTTACTGAAATTGTATGGCACCTATTTCTGCAGTGGTTGGAGATATGCCTAGTTCCATACGGAGCATCCTGTACAGAACTGTATTCACAGACATCAATTCAGTTACTGAGCAGGAGATGGCTGCCATTCTTTTTGGAATCTACAAAGATGTTTACGTCACCGAACATGAATTCTATGAACTAAAAGATCAGAAGAATTTTTGGGTGCACAAGATGGATGAGGACAATCAGGAATTTGAAGCCTTGGTAAGTTTGTCTCGGTTTGGTTTGTGCTACTAGCTAATTATTCTAATGTTTTCATGCATTTGAATGCAATAATTAGATGTTGACAAATTATTATTTGCTCTTATGTCGGTACATGCCTAGTGAGGCTGTGGATGGCTACGAGTACCCAGCTTTTGGAAAAGCACATCTTTCAAGGAATGGACAACCCCTAGAAGGAGAAGAAGAAGACTTTATTGACTGCACCTACAAAATTGAATGGGACCTTGGACATGTATCCTTTTCAAATGGTTGGACAGACTTTGCTGCTGCTGCTCACATTGGAGTTGAATCAACTGTTTTGATCAAGATATATTCAATGCAGGAGTATATAAGTCTCAACTTTGTTGAGATCATCAACTAGTGGGGGCAATGAGCTAATTCAGATTATCAAGTAAACTTGTTCTAGTTTAATGTTCTACAGTAAACTTGTTCAAATTATCAAGTAGTTTGGATTATCACTTAGTTTAGCTTCAAATTATCAAGTAGTTTGGATTATCACCTAGTTTAGCTTCAAATTATCAAGTAGTTTGGATTATCACCTAGTTTAGCTTTCAAGTTCTGTGTGATGGTTTGTAGGAATTTAAGTGTTTGAATTATCTGTTTCTATTACCAGATGTTTATGTCTGTTGTTTACACATAATTTGTTGTTTTTAACTTTGTTCGAATTTGTAACTAAGCACTTGAATTTGGCGGTGGAGGCCGTGTGTGCCTGCTGGGCTGACTGCCTGCGCGGCTGTGCTTTGGTCAGTAGGACTTGTCCCTTTCGGATGACCTGGAAGGCTGGAAGCCGTGGCACACCACCACCTCACCGGCGGGAAATTTGGGACATTTGTGAAACTGCCCCAATAGGTATATAGCAATTGGGGCACTTTTTGAAACTGCCCCAATAGGTGTATACCAATTGGGGCACTAGTCAAACTGCCCCAATAGGTGTATACCAATTGGGGCACTTCTCCAAACTGCCCCAATAGGTGTATACCTATTGGGGCACTTGTCCAAACTGCCCCAATAGGTGTATACCAATTGGGGCACTTCTCAAAACTGCCCCAATAGGTGTATACCTATTGGGGCACTTCTCAAAACTGCCCCAATAGGTATCACCTATTGGGGCACTTCTCAAAACTGCCCCAATAGGTAGGGCATTAGAGGCATTTTGGCAAAAGTGTCTCTAAAAGAGGGTATTTAGGGGCACTTTGAAAAGTGCCCCAGAGCAAAGTGCCCCTAAATCCCTACCGTGTAGTAGTGATATATATACATGTTTAATTTAAACAATCAAGAAAACGATGCCATCAATTTCGGAAGAAAAAAAAGGAGAAAAAGATGCCATGCAATGTTCAATTCGATGCATGTATACAACTCTCCCGGAGCTATATATCCTCAGATATAACCATTCATCTGATGGAAGATGGTACCTCGATGCAGCAGGCAAGCAATAGTGCTGCCGTACATCCACAACAGCAATGGAAAATAAGACCTAAAAGCATCTCCAGCCGCGTCCCCAAAGCGGCCCCCAAATGGTGTTGGATTTATCGTTTGGGGATGTGTTTCCTTCGTGCCGTGCTTGGAGGACGTAGCTCCCCAGCCGTATTTCCTAAACGCGCCCCTAAAACTTTAAAATACTCTATTTTTATTTTAATAGATAGAAAAAATGTGTAGATAACGTTGTACTAATATTGAAAGCGGTGCAACATAAACAAATTACATATAAAAACTTCGAAAAAATATAAACAGATTACATATAAAAATTTAAACTACTTCTTCTTTGATGGCCCCACCTCGTCGTCCTCACGCTTCCTGCTCGTCACCTCTTCCGAAGAGGCGGTGTCGTTCAACGTGTCGGAGGAACTTGTGTCCTCCTCGTCGTCGACGGTGCTCGCCGGATGCGCCTTCGCCTTCGCTTTCTCCTCCACCTCCGCCTTCGCCCGGGCCGTCGCCGCCGCCTCCTCAGCCTCTTCCTCCTCCTCCTCGGCCTCCTATTCCTCCTCGCTGTCCGGCGGGGGGAATCATCGCTGCTAGGCGTCGCAACTTTGTCCCACCAATGGCGCCATCCCGGTGGCTTACCCTCGATGTCGGTGTCTGATGGCAGCTGAGAGAGGTCGCTCATTGTGAGAGAGGAGAGCTTTCGATGAATGGCACCGGCCGGTTGTAGATCGGAAAGCGCATACGTATGGGGTCTTATTGAGTGCGGATGAATGGCGGCGCAGATATCGAAGAGAGCGGCAGTTGCTCTTCCGTGGAGTTCGCGCTCCATTCCGGTGGTTCGCGCGTCGGTCGACGCGGTTGCCAATGCGATGGTTCCCCTTCCCGACAACTGCACCGTCGCTAGGTAGGCGGCGGTTGAGCGTCCGTTCGCTGACGCGTCGGGCCCGCGTCTTCTGGCCTCGTATTTTGTTGTGTCCGGCATGTCCGGAGCGTCCCCTATGTAGCGGGGACGGGTTCGGGGGGACGCTCCGGACATGCCGGACACCGTATTGGGCAGCGTCGGACGGAAAGGGCCTTTGGGCGTGCGGCTGGGAACGATTTTTTATCCGACGCGCCCTAAATCTCTTTGGGGGACGCTTTGGGGACGCGGCTGGAGATGATCTAAGCCCACAATGTGCCATAGAGCCCTCACTTTTTGGGCAGTCCTAAGCCCTACTTATGTCTCTGTTGCCAAAAAAACATCCATATGTTTTGTGTTCCTTTTTTTTTTTTGAGAAGATATCTTTAAATGCTTGAATTCAAAGAAAATCATGTGGATATGAATTGACATATCCACCAGCGATTGTCCTTCAGACACCCGTGGGTGGTGGCCACTGATATCGTATTTTGATGTTTTTGCAAATCATGTGGAATAAAGGCTCCTCATGAAGCGTCACAGAGTTGCAGTTGCATGTTCTGGTTGATAGTACTCATTATAAGATGGCTTTCAAGATGAGTAACTTCTCACGGCTAAAATAGTTCTGTAAGGCTACGAGAAAAGAAGGGTGAAGGGATGCAATACGCTTGTTGTTAATTTACCGAGAGATGAGGTGTTGGATAAGTGTGTGGGCATGGGAGACACATGGGATTACTGGTGTTTCACTTCCAGTATGATGTTGATGGTTGTTTCCAAGTCCCCGCCAATATCTCTGATCTTTACTTCCGTAGTGCGACATTGGGTACTACAGTAGCATGCAATCAGAATATACACCTGCGTTGGCTCGAACAATCACGGCATCCATAGCACCCGCTCTCCAAGACGCTGAGAGAACAAGAGGACGAAATGTAGAATGGCATTGTGCCATAGGAGGGAGATAGTAATCGATAGGGCAGCGTGGGTGTCTGTGTTAGGTTAAGTCTTCATGGGTCGTCAGCGCGGGTAGAATTGTGGTGTAAGCTAGTAGGCCAAGAAGTTATTATCTCGTTCTCTGTCTACTTTCACATCCCCAATCCTCATAGCATGTACTCCAATCTCACGACCCGGTGATCCCCGGCAGCCAAGGAGTGTTACAGCCTCGGCTAACCGCCATCATCGAAAGACAATTTCATTAACAGCAAACAGTCTGTGGTGCAACTTACTTACCATAGTCTCACCGTGAACTTGTTTACAAAGACACCTAATCACTTCTATGTGAAAAGAATAAAACGGAGCACTGCAAAAGATGCAACTTACATATAGTACGGTACAAATTAAGGATAAACTACTATCTCGTTTTCTGTCTACTTTTGATCCCTAATTCTCCTAGCACAAGATGGTACCTCGATGTCAATGTCACGTCCCTAGCTGGATTCAATGTCACGCCCTTGTCATCCCGGCGGTAAGGGGGTGTTACAGCCTGAGTTAACCGCATCACATTAACAGTACGCAGTTCGCAGTGCAACTCATCATAGTCTCCCACCGTGAACTGGTCTACAAAAACAGTTAAGAAACTGGATTGCAATTTTTTTTGATAAATGGCGCTTCATTACTCAAAAGTTTTAAGCATTACACCTATTCTCTACACACAGTTGTTCAAGATACACACAGTTGTTCAAGTATCAAGTCTGAAACAAAATGTGCTTATAAAGAAGACAAATAGAGCCAACTAGACTAAGATTCATTGGTTTCAATCCGTCGATTATGCAGCTACCCATGTTGGGAAATAAACTCCTTAGTCGTATTCTCCAACCGTGTAGACACCTCTGTAAAGAGGTCGCGATCCTCCAGTCGTTGAAGTGGTGGCCATGAACGGAGCAAAGCGGTAGAGCGGTAAATAACCTGCAAGAGAGAAGAATTTTTATCGTTAAAAACCTTATCATTTCTACATAGCCAAAGCGACCATACGACAGCAATTGCGCCAACCCTGATAAGCGTTTTATACCTAGACTCCACCCCATTTAGTCAATTGCCAAAAATATTTACAATGTTGCGAGGTGGGTATAAGGTAGAACCTATCTGAATGATTAACCATATAGACCTAGCAACCCGACAGTTGAAGAAAAAGTGTTTTATTGTCTCTTCTTCATGACAGAAAACACATTTCGTACAACCCTATCACTTGCGTTTTGCAAGGTTATCTTTAGTTAGAATCACGCCCCGACGAAGATACCACGCAAAAACTTTTGTTTTCAGCGGTATTTTCATCTTTCGGATAGATTTATTATTAACAACCGGTTGACTGGGTATAATTAAATGTTTGTACATAGAGCTGACCGAGAATATACCATTCTTGGTAAGGCTCCAACGAAATTCATCGGCTCCCTGAACCAACTGGATTGAAGCTAACCTTTGTAGCAATTCATTCCAAGTAGCCAGTTGGGTGCCAATGAGATCCCGTTTGAACGACATATAGGGTGGAGAAGTTTCCATCACCTTCTGGAATGTATCTCCCTTATGTCGAACAATATTGTACAAGGTTGGATATTGTTCTCGAAGAGTATTTGTACCCAACCATCTATCCTCCTAGAACCTTATCTCAGACCTATCCTTGATGGAGAAAGAACCAAATGGGAAAAAATTGCTTCTTAGTTGCCATAATGCCAGCCCAAAAATGTGAATCTCCTGGTTTCCAAAGAACCTAGGATATTGCTTTTGAGCCCACATACTTTCTCCGTAATAGTTGCTGCCATACTTCATCCTCAGTTAACAATCTGGCCAGCCATTTACCTAGCAAGGCCTTGTTTTTAACTTCAAGATCGTGGACACCAAGTCCACCTTGATCTTTTGGACGACAAACAATACTCCATTTCATCAACTGATATTTCTTTTTCTCATTATCCCCTTACCAAAAGTATCTTGATCAGAAATAATCTAATCTATGCAAGACTCTTTTGGGCAACTGGAAGAAAGATATCATATACAATACCATATTCATAAGTACTGAATTTATGAGAACTAATCTTCCCCCGAGGGATAATAATTTTTCATTCCAGCTACTAAGGCATTTCTGAAGTCTTTCCTCAACAATTTTCCATTCAGCCAACGTCAGTCTCCGATAATGAATCGGAATACCAAGATAGCTAATTGGAAAACACCCAAGCCCACATCCGAATAACTCGGCATATAGGTTGGCATCGTCTTTGGCTTCACCGAAACAGAACAATTCACTTTTATGGAAATTAATCTTAAGACCTTAAAGCTTCTCAAATATTGAAAGAATTAACTTCAGATTTCTTGCTTTCTCCAAGTCATGATTCATAAATAAAATTGTGTCATCGTCATATTGAAGGATGGATAGGCCCCCATCAACCAAATGAGGAAATACCCCTTTAATCTGGCCATCAATTTTAGCATGCTCAATTATAATAGCAAGCATGTCCGCCACAATGTGAAACAACATTAGAGATAGGGGATCGCCTTGCCTCAAACCTTTTTTGTCTGCAAATATCTACCAATGTCATCATTAACCTTAATGGCGACACTTCCTCCAAAAACAAAGTTATTAACTAGAGCGCACCACTCTCCAGAAAAACTTTTCATCCTGAGAGATTGTTGAGAAACTGGATTGCATACCCCCTTGATACAATGAGCAAAGAACTGAATCAGTTGGAATATAATGTTTGCTTCGTGTAAGTGAAGCATTTAATCACTTCTATGTGAAAACAAAAATCGCAATAGATGCAACTTAAAAATAGTTACGGTACAACAATTAAGGATGAACTCTGAGGAAAGCCGGTTTCTTTCTTTTATCAATCGACATATTTTCTATTTGATTCAGTCAACAACATCCCATCTTCATATAATTGTTCAAATCCATCCCAGAGTAAACCTAGAGTGATGTTGTGTTGACTAAAACATTCATAGTTGAAATGTCGTGCACAGCTTTCTTTTTTTTCATCAGGGAAACCATTCTGAAGGGACCCTGCTGACTACATGTACAGTACAAACTGGGTTATCTAACTACGCACTTGAGCTGGCGAATCTTGATAATAGGAGAATACAGTATTTATCCTAGCGAACGTGGGAATTTATATTACCATGAGGAATGAACGATGTAGAGGCTAATCTTAATGTCACAGGCTACTAGTTTTCGAGGGGCACTTTATTACTTAAAAAAAATTAAGCATTACACCTAGCATCTACATAACTAGGATGCACACAGTTGTTTAAGAGTCTGGTATCAAGCAAAAAGAAAGACGAAAACGATAGGAAAAAAGCCAGCTACTCTAAAGTTTCATTGGCTTCGATCCTTCGACTATGCATGTTGGGAAATAAACTCTGTGGCCGTATTTTCCAACCGTGTAGACACCTCATAAAGAGGTCGCGATCCTCCAAGCGCTGAAATGGCAACCATGAACGGAGCAAAGTTGTACACAGGTAAATGAATTATTATTATTAAAGACCTTGTCATTTCTACACAAAGTGACCATGCTACCGCACTTGCTAGCACTCTGATAATCGTTTTGTACCTAAAATCCACCCCATTTAGCCAATTGCCAAACATGTTTGCAATGCTAGGAGGTGGGTATAAGGTAGAACCTATCTGAATGATTGATCATATAGATCTACAAACCGACAATTGAAGAAAAAATGTTTTATTGTCTCTTCTTCATGACAGAACACACATTTCGTACAACCACGAAGATACCATGCAAAAAACCTTTGTTTTGAGAGGTATCTTCATCTTCCAGATGGATTTATTATTTACCACCGGTTGAGTTGGTATCCACTATCATTTGCACACAGGCTACTAGTTTGGAATGTACAATCATTTTCTTTGAAAATGAGGTAAAAGCTTTGCCTCATTCATTAATTAAGAAGAGAGTGCTCAGTTTTTAGGAGAAACCCGAGCGAAAACCTACAACAAGGTCAAGCCCACACAAACAACCCATCCACACGCTCACAACCAAGCCTAAAAATAGACCGCAAGACGACAACCTACAACACCAGGGCCGCACCCATTCATGCCAACACAAGGGACCACAAGACAACATGAACGAACTTGAAACATGATACTCAACACTGCACCGACAAGAGAGGCCATGATATTGGGGGGGCACCATTCAATCAACTGGGGATCCAGGGTAGGCAGTAGCTAAGGTGGCGAGAAAATCGCAAACCTCTCTAGCAACGATAGCTCTGGGTAGTCCAGACTTAGCAACCCCATGACCAATAGGAACCACAGACCTACCGAACTTAGACGAGAGAGAGACCCTCGCGTCAACAACACCATTCTTCTCAAAGCCAAGTGCCTGACTCAGCGGAGAAGCCACAACCGAGATTTCGTGCGAGTCGAATCTCAGTTCCCCACACAACTCATGTACCTCTGGCGTGATCTGCAGAACCGGAGCCAAGATCCCATCTACACGCTCGCTCTCAGAGACATCCAACATAACATGTTGTTGGGACTGGCAAGGACTGCCACGAGCAGAGAAATAAGTATAGAGGTGTTCTTCCTCAACCACTGATGAATTCTGCTCAACGGAACCAAGAGGAAACAAAGTCTGAATAGTCGAGAGCTCTTGCCCACCAGAAGAACATGCCGCCGTCGGCTCCAAAGATTCACCAAAGCGTGCCAACAACAACTTGAGACTTGCCACCTTGATGGCGTGTATTTCACACGTTCGTTGGGAACCCCAAGAGGAAGGTATGATGCCCACAGCAGCAAGTTTTCCCTCAGAAAGAAACCAAGGTTTATCGAACCAGGAGGAGCCAAGAAGCACATTGAAGGTTGATGGCGGCGGGATGTAGTGCGGCGCAACACCGGGGATTCCGGCGCCAACGTGGAACCTGCACAACACAACCAAAGTACTTTGCCCCAACGAAACAGTGAGGTTGTCAATCTCACCGGCTTGCTGTAACAAAGGATTAACCGTATTGTGTGGAAGATGATTGTTTGCGAGAGAAAACAAGTAAAACAAGTATTGCAGCAGATTTGTATTTCAAGTATTAAAAGAATGGACCGGGGTCCACAGTTCACTAGAGGTGTCTCTCCCATAAGATAAAAGCATGTTGGGTGAACAAATTACGGTTGGGCAATTGACAAATAGAGAGGGCATAACAATGCACATACATGTCATGATAAGTACGAAGTGAGATTTAATTGGGCATTACGACAAAGTACATAGACCGCCATCCAACTGCCTCTATGCCTAAAAAGTCCACCTTCCGGTTATCGTCCGAACCCCTTCCAAGTATTAAGTTGCAAAGCAACAGACAATTGCATTAAGTATGGTGCGTAATGTAATCAACAACTACATCCTCGGACATAGCACCAATGTTTTATCCCTAGTGGCAACAAGACAACACAACCTTAGAACTTTCTCGTCACTCGTCCCGGTGTCAATGCGGGCATGAACCCACTATCGAGCATAAATACTCCCTCTTGGAGTTAAGAGCAAAAACTTGGCCAGAGCCTCTACTAATAACGGAGAGCATGCAAGATCATAAACAACACATATGTAATAACTTGATAATTAACATAACATGGTATTCTCTATCCATCGGATCCCGACAAACACAACATAGAGTATTACAGAAGATGATCTTGATCATGTTAGGCAGCTCACAAGATCCAACAATGAAGCACAATGAGGAGAAGACAACCATCTAGCTACTGCTATGGACCCATAGTCCAGGGGTGAACTACTCACTCATCACTCCGGAGGCGACCATGGCGGTGTAGAGTCCTCCGGGAGATAAATCCCCTCTCCGGCGAGGTGCCGGAGGAGATCTCCGGAATCCCCCGAGATGGGATTGGCGGCGGCGGCGTCTCTGGAAGGTTTTCCGTATCGTGGTTTTTCGCCTCAGGGGTTTCGCGACGGAGGCTTTAAGTAGGCGGAAGGGCGGAGTCGGAGGGCTGACGAGGGGCCCACACCATAGGGCGGCGCGGGCCCCCCTTGGCCGCGCGGCCCTATGGTGGCGGCGCCTCGTCGCCCCACTTCGTATCCCTTTCGGTCTTCTGGAAGGTTCGTGGCAAAATAGGACCCCGGGTCTTGATTTCGTCCAATTCCGAGAATATTTCGTTACTAGGATTTCGAAACCAAAAACAGCAGAAAACAAAGAATCGGCACTTCGGCATCTTGTTAATAGGTTAGTTCCAGAAAATGCACGAATATGACATAAAGTGTGCATAAAACATGTAGGTATCATCAATAATATGGCATGGAACATAAGAAATTATTGATACGTCGGAGACGTATCAAGCATCCCCAAGCTTAGTTCTGCTCGTCCCGAGCAGGTAAAACGATAACAAAGATAATTTCTGAAGTGACATGCCATCATAACCTTGATCATACTATTTGTAAACATATGTAGTGAATGCAGCGATCAAAACAATGGTAATGACATGAGTAAACAAGTGAATCATAAAGCAAAGACTTTTCATGAATAGTACTTCAAGACAAGCATCAATAAGTCTTGCATAAGAGTTAACTCATAAAGCAATAAATCAAAGTAAAGGTATTGAAGCAACACAAAGGAAGATTAAGTTTCAGCGGTTGCTTTCAACTTGTAACATGTATATCTCATGGATAATTGTCAACATAGAATAATATAACAAGTACAATATGCAAGTATGTAGGAATCAATGCACAGTTCACACAAGTGTTTGCTTCTTGAGGTGGAGAGAGATAGGTGAACTGACTCAACATAAAAGTAAAGAGAATGGTCCTTCAAAGAGGAAAGCATCGATTGCTATATTTGTGCTAGAGCTTTTATTTTGAAAACATGAAACAATTTTGTCAACGGTAGTAATAAAGCATACGAGTTATGTAAATTATATCTTACAAGTTGCAAGCCTCATGCATAGTATACTAATAGTGCCCGCACCTTGTCCTAATTAGCTTGGACTACCGGATCTTTGCAATGCACATGTTTTAACCAAGTGTCACAATGGGGTACCTCCATGCCGCCTGTAGAAAGTTCTAAGGAGAAAGCTCGCATTTTGGATTTCTCGCTTTTGATTATTCTCAACTTAGACATCCATACCGGGACAACATGGACAACAGATAATGGACTCCTCTTTAATGCATAAGCATGTGGCAACAATTATTATTCTCATATGAGATTGAGGATATGTGTCCAAAACTCGAAACTTCCACCATGATTCATGGCTTTAGTTAGCGGCCCAATGCTCTTCTCTAACAATATGCATGCTCCAACCATTAAGGTGGTAGATCTCTCTTACTTCGGACAAGACGGACATGCATAGCAACTCACATGATATTCAACAAAGAATAGCTGATGGCGTCCCCGTAAGCATGGTTATCGCACAACAAGCAACTTAATAAGAGATAAAGTGCATAAGTACATATTCAATACCACAATAGTTTTAAAGCTATTTGTCCCATGAGCTATATATTGCAAAGGTGAATGATGGAATTTTAAAGGTAGCACTCAAGCAATTTACTTTGGAATGGCGGATAAATACCATGTAGTAGGTAGGTATGGTGGACACAAATGGCATAGTGGTTGGCTCAAGGATTTTGGATGCATGAGAAGTATTCCCTCTCGATACAAGGTTTAGGCTAGCAAGGTTATTTGAAACAAACACAAGGATGAACGGTGCAGCAAAACTCACATAAAAGACATATTTTAAACATTATAAGACTCTACACCGTCTTCCTTGTTGTTCAAAACTCAAAACTAGATATTATCTAGACTCTAGAGAAACCAAATATGCAAACCAAATTAGCAAGCTCTAAGTGTTTCTTCATTAATGGGTGCAAAGTATATGATTCAAGAGCTTAAACATGAGCACAACAATTGCCAAGTATCAAATTATCCAAGACATTTTAGAGTTACTACATGTAGCATTTTCCAATTCCAACCATATAACAATTTAACGAAGAAGAAACTTCGCCATGAATACTATGAGTAAAGCCTAAGGACATACTTGTCCATATGCTACAGCGGAGCGTGTCTCTCTCCCACAAAGTGAATGCTAGGATCCATTTTATTCAAACAAAACAAAAACAAAAACAAACCGACGCTCCAAGCAAAGTGCATAAGATGTGACGGAATAAAAATATAGTTTCAGGGGAGGAACTCTGATAATGTTGTCGATGAAGAAGGGGATGCCTTGGGCATCCCCAAGCTTAGACGCTTGAGTCTTCTTATAATATGCAGGGGTGAACCACCGGGGCATCCCCAAGCTTAGAGCTTTCACTCTCCTTGATCATATTGCATCATACTCCTCTCTTGATCCTTGAAAACTTCCTCCACACCAAACTCGAAACAACTCATTAGAGGGTTAGTGCACAATAAAAATTCACATGTTCAGAGGTGACACAATCATTCTTAACACTTCTGGACATTGCATAAAGCTACTGGACATTAATGGATCAAAGAAATTCATCCAACATAGCGAAAGAGGCAATGCGAAATAAAAAGGCAGAATCTGTCAAAACAGAACAGTCCGTAAAGATGGATTTTATTAGGCCACCAGACTTGCTCAAATGAAAATGCCCAAATTGAATGAAAGTTGCGTACATATCTGAGGATCATGCACGTAAATTGTCTTAATTTTCTGAGCTACCTACAGGGAGGTAGACCCAGATTCGTGACAGCAAAGAAATCTGGAACTGTGCAGTAATCCAAATCTAGTACTTACTTTACTATCAAAGACTTTACTTGGCACAACAAAACTCAAAACTAAGATAAGGAGAGGTTGCTACAGTAGTAAACAACTTCCAAGACTCAAATATAAAACAAAAATACTGTAGTAAAAACATGGGTTGTCTCCCATAAGCGTTTTCTTTAACGCCTTTCAGCTAGGCGCGAAAGTGTATATCAAGTAACATCGAGAGATGAAGCATCAACATCATAATTTGTTCTAATAATAGAATCATAAGGTAACTTCATTCTCTTTCTAGGGAAGTGTTCCATACCTTTCTTGAGAGGAAATTGATATTTAATATTACCTTCCTTCATATCAATAGTAGCACCAACGGTTCGAAGAAAAGGTCTTCCCAATATAATGGGGCAAGATGCATTGCATTCAATATCCAAGACAACAAAATCAACGGGGACAAGGTTATTGTTAACCATAATATGAACATTATCAACTCTCCCCAAAGGTTTCTTTTTAGCATTATCGGCGAGATTAACATCCAGATAACAGTTTTTCAATGGTGGCAAGTCAAGCATATCATAGACTTTTTTAGGCATAACAGAAATACTTGTACCAAGATTACATAAAGCATTACAATCAAAATCTTTGACTCTCATTTTAATGATGGGCTCCCAACCATCCTCTAGCTTTCTAGGAATAGAAGTTTCAAGTTTTAGTTTCTCTTCTCTAGCTTTTATGAGAGCATTTGTAATATGTTTTGTGAAAGCCAAGTTTATAGCACTAGCATTAGGACTTTTAGCAAGTTTTTGTAAGAACTTTATAACTTCAGAGAGGTGGCAATAATCAAAATCTAAATCATTACAATTTAAAGCAATGGGATTATCATCCCCAAGGTTGGAAAAAATTTCAGCAGTTTTATCACGAAGCGGTTTCAGCAGTTTTAGCAGTTTCAGGTAATTTTGCGCGCTTTGCACTAGGAGTAGTAACATTGCCAACACCAATTATTTTATCATTGATAGTAGAAGGTGCAGCAACATGTGAAGAATTAGCATTGCTAGTGGTGGTAATAGTCCAAACTTTAGCTACATTTTTCTCTTTAGCTAGTTTTTCATTTTCTTCTCTATCCCACCTAGCACGCAGTTCAGCCATTAATCTTATATTCTCATTAATTCTAACTTGGATGGCATTTGCTGTAGTAACAATTTTATTTTCAATATCCCTATTAGGCATAACTTTCGATTTCAAAAGATCAACATCAGAGACAAGACTATCAACTCTAGAAGCAAGAATATCAATTTTATTGAGCTTTTCCTCAACAGATTTGTTAAAGGCAGTTTGCGTATTAATAAATTCTTTAAGCATAGCTTCAAGTCCAGGGGGTGTATTCCTATTGTTGTTGTAAGAATTCCCATAAGAATTAGCATAACCGTTACCATTATTATAAGGATATGGCCTATAGTTATTACTAGAATTGTTCCGATAAGCATTGTTGTTGAAATTATTATTTTTAATGAAGTTTACATCAACATGTTCTTCTTGGCCAACCAATGAAGCTAATGGAACATTATTAGGATCAACATTAGTCCTATCATTCACAAGCATAGACATAATAGCATCAACCTTATCATTCAAGGAAGAGGATTCTTCAACAGAATTTACCTTCTTACCTTGTGGAGCTCTTTCCGTGTGCCATTCGGAGTAATTAACCATCATATTATCAAGAAGCTTTGTTGCTTCACCAAGAGTGATGGACATAAAGGTACCTCCAGCAGCTGAATCCAATAAATTCCGCGAAGAAAAATTTAGTCCTGCATAGAAGGTTTGGATGATCATCCAAGTAGTCAGTTGTAATATCCCAGGTATTGGGGTTACAAAAATAGAGGAAACAGATGTGTGCATTGCATTCATGCATAGAAAATCTGGGGAATTTTCGCGCTTTTGTTTAAAAACTGTCAAAGTGATCGAGATTTCTCTTGCATCGGTGGAATTGAGTTAGTCATCGATGTGAGTGCGACAAATTTCGACATGACCTTTGTGAATTCATGTGTTTTTGGGAGAACCAATTTGAATTCAATCAAATATGGATAATATGAATTCAAATAGAAATTGAATCGAATTTGAATTCCAAACTACAACAAGAAATACAATGTGTAAAAGTAAACACATTTGATAATTCCAAAAGAATAAGTAATTTAAACTTTACTACAAATATCATTACCAATTATTTACAAGTCACATAAATATAAATAGAGAATGATTAAAAAAAGGAAAATAAAAGAAGACCTAAATCTAAATCTTCTCGATCTTCCAATCTTCTTATTCTTTATCTGCAAAACAAACAACAAAGAAAAAGGAAATTGTTGGGTGAATATTAAAATGTTGCCATCATCCATGATGAGGCATTTTAATGTTGGAATCTAGCTAATGGGAGTCAAGAACTAATCTTGATCCCCAAATAGTGATTAGAGGGAGGAATATTTTTCTTAGGCAATAACGGGGACAAATAGAATACACTTGGATCGGGAGAGGCAACACCGATCACGAGACAAACATGAGTAATTGAAGGCAACAAAGGACTAGAGGCAGCACCAAATCTAATTTATCCTTAGGCAACAATATTATTTCCCTCTAATCTAGCAAGAATCCTCTAAAAGCCCACAAGGTTATTTATTTGAATCAGTATTGACATGGAGAAGTCAATGTGATTCTAGTCCATATATTAGAAGCCACTTGCTAATCAAGCAAAGTCTTAATTAACATAATAGTCACACTTGATCTTATTAAGCTCACATATATTATACACTTGGCAGTACCAAAAATAAAAGGCAGCACTAGATAAGCACAAGCCAACCGTATGCCTTGCACTATGAGGCAAAGAAGATCAGGTTGGATACACACGAGCAGACACGATCACTAGAAACAGGACACACACGAGCAGCACGATCATTGCATGCACATCATGTGCTTGTCACTTCCCAGACAAACCCCGAGCACTACAAAAGCAAAGCGATAGCCAACCGCATCACACTTTTCTCACATTCACCTTAGTCACCAGCAGCCCAGCTAGCCATCGTTTGCACTAGCAAAAATCCACTCAAATATCAAGAACAACATCAATAGATCCTCTTGCCAGCCTTGTGCATGATCTACCAGCAAGATCACATCCACCGTCATAAACAAACACCACCGATGATTTCTTAGAAGAAATAGGAAACAAATCAAGAATCTAGGAGGAGCAGGCTGACCACAAGAAGAAGATCAAACCACTACCAGAAGATCAAACTTCTTTACAACGACGGAGTTAAATGAGCAATCACTTTAATAAAGCATCAGTTCACTGGCATATCTATTCCAGATCATCTTTGCACCTGGATATAAGTATAAGCATTTACAGTAGCTTGTTTGGGGTAGTTTTTTGTTTTACATCATATGATCATAGCTATGATCAAAGCCTATCTAAATCACTACACAAATACCTGCAGTACCAAATCATGCTAAGCATATTGTTACTCCATGCACACTCTTATGAGGCACCACGAGAGGAACATAGATCTAGCAGATGGCACAGACATTTATGCAAGTGAAATAAATAGGAATCAAGCATAAACTATAAAGTCATCAGTTCCGTTGTGAGATAGATTTTTCCCTCAGTTTGGCATAGAGATGCTATGCAAATTCATCACAGAGAATTTTAAAGACCACCAACAGTAACTGTTCTTATCTAAAAATCGATGCCTCAGCCTTTGCATCATTGGCCAGGCTAAGATATCAAGAAAAGAACTGCTCTTATCAGTTTAATAATCCAACTAATACATCTGAGAAAGAACTGGACATAATCACCTTGCACCATCAACACATAATCATAAGCCCCGGCCAGGTATGCACATGATCTACAGATTCCATAACAGACCAAGCCACTAGAGATGCATATAAGCTCACAAGTAAAACTAGTCCGAGTAAAATGTCCAAGCATCTACTTAGTACCAGACATCCGCCGATATTTATTCCAACCCATGAAAACAATAAGATGATCAAGGAATCATCTCAATCCAGATAATAAGAGCATTATAAGCATACCCATAAGCTCACAAGAAACCATCAAGTAAACCATCCGAGTGGTAGCCACAGTACTTATGTTTTGATGTTTACACTTAAATAAAGCACCACTCTGCCCCAACAATCTCAAGCCAAGGCTTGTGCATTTATAAACAGGCTATAACTAAAATCCTTGGATCGTCAGTCTAAACATACTCAAATTTTGTCAGTAATAGCAACGTCGGGACAATTATATCTAGTAGGTAACTAGTCAGAGGAACCACAAGCGGTTTGATACCAAGTTAAAGCCTACAACCAACATATATGTAACTTAATCTTAAGCCAACAAATTTGAATTCCTATGTAAGCTATTCCAAAGTTCAATAATGAAGTTAACTGTACTTAACTTCAGTTTCGACGATAATAGCAAAACTACAAAGCACACATGCCATGTATGATAGAACCATCCGACTCGAGACATCACATAATGCGGCAAACCAGACAACATCTCACGAGTATTCTCTTTAGTAGATGTATCTGTTCATCCGTTAGAGTATCTATTCACACATACAACGGCAGCTAGAGTCTAGCAATGATTCATTCCTTTAGCACAACCACATCGGGAGTGCTTAATCATCACACCTGTTCATACCTACCTACATATCCAGGAAACCACCATACCACTAGTTTGCATAAACGCCATGATTCCATCTCATGTATCGGAACACACCAACCATGAAAATAGCAAGGTGATTAGGAGACCATTAGTGCAACTACGGTCACATAGAATCCCAACACTGTAGACAAGTCATCGACACATCACCATACGGGAGTAGGGGAGAGCTGGGATTATACCGGGAGGAGGCAGCGTAGTAAAAACAACACTAAGTGGTCGAGGTTGTCGACGAGGTCGACCAGGAGCTCGGGGGAGGTCGTCGAGGAGGTGCAGACCGAGCCACGGGAACGCGCCAGCACCCGCATCGGCCAGACGAACCACAGCTGGGGTCCCGTGTCCGCACGCGTGTAGGCACTATGGGCGTCATGGCGGCGCGAGTAGGTGGAGAAGGTCGTCGGAGCCACGCCGACAGCCGACGCTGTCAGAAGAGGCCGCCGGCGGCTGAGCTAAGACAGGGGTTAGGGTTAGCCGCGGGAGCTCGCAAGGGTGCGGGTGGGCGCCATCGTGCATGCCAAACGGAGGCGGATAACAAGGCGGAGTATCGCCGGCAACAAGCGGTGGCGGGTGTGGCCGGCGACGGCCGAAATCGAGGCGGCGGTGGGCGCATCGCCGGTGGTGGTCGCAAGCGAGAAGGGGAATCGAGAGGGGGTCGCGTTCATGTTCCGGATAGGGGAATGAGAGACATGAGGCCGTGAGGGGATCAAGTATCCTGGGCTCGTACGTATACGTGTACGTGTGCGTAACCGAACCAGGTGTGCGTGTGTGCTACTAGGCCCATTGAACTCTAATCAAACTGATAATCCATTAGATTGTACGTATCGTTTAATTAGCCCATTTTGCTCCAGCTAAGTTAACTAGTCTATTTTTAGTACCATATAAAAAAAAATTAATAAACTTTTGAAATACAAATATATATTAAACAACAAATATAAGTTGATTTCTAAATTCCAAAAATACCATAGTCAAGCTATAAATTAGTATTAAAACTTTGAACCAAGTCAACCATTAAATTAAAGCCATATAGAATTTTCATTCAATTTTCATAATTTATATTTAAATTTCTTTGTTAATCCTATTAAGTTGAATTCTTAAAAAAATAGAAATACTATTTCAAACTTAATCATGTAATAAATATTGTGAAAATAATTTAAACATGATAAATAAGAGTGTTTATTTTAATTCATAAAAATCTATTAATTCCATAAAACTCAAGCATAAAGGTTAACTATTCTTAAATCATATTCTAGTTCCAAATTACATTTGTAAGGAATATTTTACTTAAAAAATATAAATTAAATCTAGGATACTTTTGATATTCTTATACCTTAAAAATAAGTTATTAAACCTAAATATGATATGGATTGATATAACATAACTATTAACAACAATAATCGCAACCATGTGTGGTAATGGCAATTTACTTGATTTATTTTTAATGATCATGCTCAACTTAGGTATACACAAGTACTAAAAAGATCTTCAATGGTTACTTTCATATGTTATCTCTAATAACCTCTTAGGGATTAATTGAGAATAATAGTAAACCCTATAATCAATTAACTCTTATTTGAAATATTTACTATTCATCAAGAATTATGTTTTCCAAAAGTTATTCTTTTAAAGTATATGATAAGTAATCATTAACCATGTCATATAGTACTAAAACTAACCACTATTCATTACATGTTAGGATTATACCAAATATTATTGTGGTGTGCTAGTAATGTTATTATTGTGATTTATTACATTGGTTGTTTATGATACCAAGTTAATCAAAACCTTAATAAGAACCTTGCTTGCGAACCATCTCTAAAAGTGCAACACACCCTAAAGAAATCCTTACAACTCACTAATCCAAAATCATCGGGGTTAGGTCACGCTTAAAGCGATTGCATCTCATACTTATGCATTATTGCATCCTTGCCAATCTTTTAAACATCGTCCTTACCGGACGATGATGCTATTTCAGAATCTGGAGTTATTGTGTATCGAAGACCTTGTCTGCATAATCTTGCAGTCAAGAAAGGCAAGTTCATCACTTGCTCATGTCATTTGAGTATCTTTATCAAATTACTTGCAAAGTACTATGATTATCACTATTGCATAAAAACCAAAACCACTATTTTCATAACTATGAATATGACTATGTGGTGGGCAATGGAACCATGGATTGTGTTGATATGGTGGAGGTTCCATTGCAAGGGTTTATATCCATCTAGGATTAAACAACAAATGTCGTCCGATGATTCTTGTGCCAGTAATACCCGTGTTAACCATAAGATGCGGAGTGGGACGGAATAGTCAATTGTATTTCCACCTCTTGTACATCAACGGATGCGCTTTACCGTAGACCCTTGATCCAAGAGAGGACAAGTGGTACCCTTGATCCAAGAGAGGACAAGTGGTAGGGTGGGGGTCCCGATGAAGTCCCCACGGTTATTGCGGTCTATGATGGGTTGCGAGCTGCCGGCGAAGGAGTTCATGGTAGAGACCTGAACTGTTGTCGTGGTCGGGGGCCGTCCTTAATTGGTATAAGAGCACCGGCGAGGACCCAGGGCCGGAGTTTGCAGCAAAGGGTGGGTGTATGAGGTAGCGGAGGAATATGATTGGCTATGACCTTATACCGGGCCTCACACCAAAGGAAGTGTGAATGGGTAACGTGCTCGGTTGGCACCAAGGTTAAGATCTCTTATGGGTAAAGCAACACACCTCTGCAGAGTGTAATGAATCGTGACCTGTCACTCCCTGTTCCGGGATTTGGAACTGCGAACGCTGCTGGAAAGGAACTCCATGAAGTTCTAGTAAACCGGTGAAGGCTGACGGACATAGTTCTTCTGAATAAAAGCAACCTTTTGAAGAAATGGTTATCAAAACTTGCATTGGTATTAGACTTTCTGGTCTAATGCTGTAGCTAGTGCATTATAACACTTCTTTCCTATAATGAACTTGTTGAGTACGCTCGTACTCATCCCACTCTTAAATCCCCTGCTTATATATGGAGGCCATGAAGGAGGATCTCCAGTTCAACTCGAAGACCGAGGAGACAACAACTACTTCAAGGGACAGAAATCTGCCGGAAGAGTCATATACCACATCCACCATGGAGAAAACCTAGATTAAGAAGTAGAAGGGAACTAGCTTCCTAAACCTAGCTCCTATTTAGCTAGAATCTATTCATAGCCTCTGTAGCTAGTTAAATACTCTACAAATAGAGTTCGTGTTAGGATTAGACTACGAGTCGTTCTCCTGGAGTTTATTTGCAGTTTTACCTCATTGTAAAGTAGGAGGTTGTGCTGATTTTCCGTAACGAGTCCGTATGTAATTCTATAGACATGCCTTGGACCCGCATATGTTTCTGTTGTACCACTGCGAGCGATATAATACTAGTGGAACGGTGTTTCGTTGGTGTTATATCAGACTTGCATACTACACCATGCAGTGGTATGCCGGGTCACCACAGTTGGTATCAGAGCCAATGCTTTGACCCTAGGATTAAAACCCTTTAAAGGAGACCTATAGGATTGGTAGTGTCTATAGGAAGTTGTCCTAGGTAAACCAAATACTTCTTAGGACTTGAGATGGATATTCACTTGAGAATAATCTCGACACACTTGAGTCAACATTTCTTACCTAACTTACCAAGATAAAGTAAAGTTAGTCAGCTAACCCCAAACATGTAGTGCACAATTAAGTTCCTAAACAATAGATGAGTAGATCACAGTTGGTATACAATACATGGTAGTCCAAAGAGAGGATACAACCATAAGGAAGATATCCTATTGGAAGATGTGTACCAACATCTGTTAGAGGTTAAGTAAGAGTCATTCAGACCTGTAATAAGAGTAATATCAAGTGATGAAGATAAGTATATATGAAAGGTATCCTACTAGAAGATGTATACCAAGACAAGTAATTGGTAAGTCAAATTCATCCAGACTTGTGAAACAATTGATAGTAAGTGAAAAATATAAGTTATATAAGGTAGTATAGACCCTGATGAGTCAATCATGGGAGGTAAGGAAGAGAGATAAAGTAGGTACACATGGTAGAGTTGTTAATCATATATGATTCACCTGAGAATCATTATGTGATAGACTATAACATCATAAATACTTAGGAGGAGTACAATAAGAAGCCAAGTGCTAAACAAATAGTGCAAGAATTGTATTCCAAAACCATGGGAAATGTGCCAAGCACATCATGACCATATGTTTATGGTAGAAACACTTGGAAGTATCGGAGCTATATTTCAATAGTTATGTGTTTAGAGTAGCAATGTTAGAACCTAGACCTATCATGTGAGATAGTCCTCAACAAAATGGAAGTAAGTAGTACTTCTAGAGAAAATTAGATTAACTTTAACTATCCTAGCCTATTTTGTTTCAAGTTTATCTCATTGCAAATGTGCAATTAAGGTAAAGGTTGAGACAAATAGTAGAATCCCATCTATTCATGCTAAGTATCACTATATAAACCTATCTTATGTGGTGTTATATACTACACATCAGAGCCTGATGCTTAGAGATGTCTTACTCAACTATTTTATTCAGGCTTATGATGGTGTGTATTATATGCACAAAGCTGAATCTTCTTGGATTTTATTGGATTTTCCTTGTTTGACTAGATCCATACATGAAGTTTGACTTTGATATGCAAATGCATGTTGCAATATCAAGTCCTTACTTGATGTTATAGATCTAGAGGGTAATGGTATTCGTGTGAGGAAGTGACGAATTCTGAATATTTTATAGACAAGATGAAGGTTGATCAGTAAAAGGAAGCAAAGTTGTGGGAAGTAACCACAATACCCTGAAGGGAGTATTAATCAAGATTCATGCTTTACCTCAACAGAGGAGTACTTTAGTACGGAAGAAGCATGAAGGTGAGAAGTCTGGTAATTATGGTGAAGCTGAGCGGATCCATAGTCAACATGGAAGAGGGAATGCATGGGAAATCACGTAGGATACTATATTCATAGTGTCGGCTAGTGGTTTTCTTGCAAAATAAACCCTGAATGAAGGAAGATGATATATGAAACCATAGCAGATATAAGAAGACCATAGTTGATATCGAGAAGACCACAGTTGTGGTATAGGATCAATACCGCGAGATAAAGTAGAAGATGTCTCGTCCAGTTGAACAGAACCTATAATAGAATCCATTTTTAGATAACAAATAGCCACATTTGGTATCAAGTAGTTCACCATTTGATTATTTGTAACAAAAAGTTGAGAACAAATAAAAATCTTGTCAGCCAAATAACAATGGCCTATAATCATTTAGTCGAAGGATTCACATTGGATGTCCACAATTGAGTGGATACACCACAAACATGATTCGCGGGACCACAGAAGAAGGACAAACCATAAGTTAGAACCAGACCAATATTCTAACCATAACCCCAATGGTTGGAAGAAAAGGAGTTGAAGACCATAAGAAAACTCTAAGGGGTAGAGTAAAGATTGAGTTGAATGTATAATAACTCAATATTTTTAGCAAGATAGATGAAGAAGGTCTGAACCGAGAGGAAGTTCGATCTTATTCTCATAAGATTGTTGAACAATACTTTCAGAAGGATGTCAGACCAGAAGCCGAGGTTTATACCTCGAGGAAGTAGGAAGTGGACTATAACTTGAGAAAGTGAGAAATATTTACTGAGAAGTACGATAGCTCAAGTAAATTAAGGTTAATGAAGTGGGACGAAGGAAATACCAGAGACCAAATATAGCTCAAGAAAGTCAAAGACTGAAGGAGATTAACAATACCAAAATCAAAGACTAATAGAATGATTCCTTTCATGGAACCTAAAGAACCCAAAATAGTTATAGGTATTAACGATAAACCATGATTGGATGAACTAAATGAGTCTAATCCATTCTTAGGAAAATAAACCATCACGACCATTTCCATGGTAAGTACCTTACAAAGTACCATTATTGCAGTTTTGGTAGTAAGGGAAAACAAAGACCTATTCACCAATTAGGAGTATGTTATCAAATTAGTCTTCAGTTAAGACTAGCAACAACAGAAGAAGTCCCAATCCTTGAATCTTCAATGAGAAAGAAAACAAGATTATGATATTGAAAGAAATCAAATAATTAAAGTTAGAAGCCATGGCTCAGAGACGGGTATTATTAGATTCCAGAGAAAAACCATAGAACTGGAGTAAGAAACTAATGTTCAGAGACAAACCCTAATGGATTCCAGGAAGAATCTGGACAAGGGATGTATTCAGTTATATCCAGTAAGATCACCACGGAGTTCGAGAGAAGTCGTAGTCTGCACAAGTCAGATCCACACTCCGGAAACGTGAGAGAGTTCAAACTTCGAGGACGAAGTTTAGTTTAAGGGGTAGAGACTGTAATATCCCAGGTATTGGGGTTACAAAAATAGAGGAAACAGATGTGTGCATTGCATTCATGCATAGAAAATCTGGGGAATTTTCGCGCTTTTGTTTAAAAACTGTCAAAGTGATCGAGATTTCTCTTGCATCGGTGGAATTGAGTTAGTCATCGATGTGAGTGCGACAAATTTCGACATGACATTTGTGAATTCATGTGTTTTTGGGAGAACCAATTTGAATTCAATCAAATATGGATAATATGAATTCAAATAGAAATTGAATCGAATTTGAATTCCAAACTACAACAAGAAATACAATGTGTAAAAGTAAACACATTTGATAATTCCAAAAGAATAAGTAATTTAAACTTTACTACAAATATCATTACCAATTATTTACAAGTCACATAAATATAAATAGAGAATGATTAAAAAAGGAAAATAAAAGAAGACCTAAATCTAAATCTTCTCGATCTTCCAATCTTCTTATTCTTTATCTGCAAAACAAACAACAAAGAAAAAGGAAATTGATGGGTGAATATTAAAATGTTGCCATCATCCATGATGAGGCATTTTAATGTTGGAATCTAGCTAATGGGAGTCAAGAACTAATCTTGATCCCCAAATAGTGATTAGAGGGAGGAATATTTTTCTTAGGCAATAACAGGGACAAATAGAATACACTTGGATCAGGAGAGGCAACACCGATCACGAGACAAACATGAGTAATTGAAGGCAACAAAGGACTAGAGGCAGCACCAAATCTAATTTATCCTTAGGCAACAATATTATTTCCCTCTAATCTAGCAAGAATCCTCTAAAAGCCCACAAGGTTATTTATTTGAATCAGTATTGACATGGAGAAGTCAATATGATTCTAGTCCATATATTAGAAGCCACTTGCTAATTAAGCAAAGTCTTAATTAACATAATAGTCACACTTGATCTTATTAAGCTCACATATATTATACACTTGGCAGTACCAAAAATAAAAGGCAGCACTAGATAAGCACAAGCCAACCGTATGCCTTGCACTATGAGGCAAAGAAGATCAGGTTGGATACACACGAGCAGACACAGATCACTAGAAACAGGACACACACAAGGCAGCACGATCCTTGCATGCACATCATGTCTTGTCACTTCCCCAAGCAAACCCCAGCACTACAAAAGCAAAGCGAGTAGCCAACCGCATCACACTTTGCTCACATTCACCTTAGTCACCAGCAGCCCAGCTAGCCATCGTTTGCACTAGCAAAAATCCACTCAAATATCAAGAACAACATCAATAGATCCTCTTGCCAGCCTTGTGCATGATCTACCAAGCAAGATCACATCCACCGTCATAAACAAACACCACCGATGATTTCTTAGAAGAAATAGGAAACAAATCAAGAATCTAGGAGGAGCAGGCTGACCACAAGAAGAATATCAAACCACTACCAGAAGATCAAACTTCTTTACAACAACGAAGTTAAATGAGCAATCACTTTAATAAAGCATCAGTTCACTGGCATATCTATTCCAGATCATCTTTGCACCTGGATATAAGTATAAGCATTTACAGTAGCTTGTTTGGGGTAGTTTTTTGTTTTACATCATATGATCATAGCTATGATCAAAGCCTATCTAAATCACTACACAAATACCTGCAGTACCAAATCATGCTAAGCATATTGTTACTCCATGCACACTCTTATGAGGCACCACAGAGGAACATAGATCTAGCATATGGCACAGACATTTATGCAAGTGAAATAAATAGGAATCAAGCATAAACTATAAAGTCATCAGTTCCGTTGTGAGATAGATTTTTCCCTCGGCTTGGCATAGAGATGCTATGCAAATTCATCACGAGAGAATTTTAAAGACCACCAACGATGACTCGTTCTTATCTAAAAATCGATGCCTCAGCCTTTGCATCATTGGCCGGATCTAAGATATCAAGAAAAGAACTGCTCTTATCGGTTTAATAATCCAACTAATACATCCGAGAAAGAAGCTGGACATAATCACCTTGCACCATCAACACATAATCATAAGCCCCGACCAGGTATGCACATGATCTACGGATTCCATAACAGCCAAGCCACTAGAGATGCATATAAGCTCACAAGTAAAACTAGTCCGATAGAAATGTCCAAGCATCTACTTAGTACCGAGCATCCGCCGATATTTATTCCAACCCATGAAAACAATAAGATGATCAAGGAATCATCTCAATCCGATAATAAGAGCATTATAAGCATACCCATAAGCTCACAAGAAACCATCAAGTAAACCATCCGAGTGGTAGCCACAAGTACTTATGTTTTGATGTTTACACTTAAATAAAGCACCACTCGCCCCAACAATCTCAAGCCAAGGCTTGTGCATTTATAAACGAGGCTATAACTAAAATCCTTGGATCGTCGGTCTAAACATACTCAAATTTTGTCGATAATAGCAACGTCGGGACAATTATATCTAGTAGGTAACTAGTCGGAGGAACCACAAGCGGTTTGATACCAAGTTAAAGCCTACAACCAACATATATGTAACTTAATCTTAAGCCAACAAATTTGAATTCCTATGTAAGCTATTCCAAAGTTCAATAATGAAGTTAATCGTACTTAACTTCAGTTTCGACGATAATAGCAAAACTACAAAGCACACATGCCATGTATGATAGAACCATCCGACTCGAGACATCACATAATGCAGCAAACCAGCAACATCTCACAGTATTCTCTTTAGTAGATGTATCTGTTCATCCGTTAGAGTATCTATTCACACATACAACGAGCAGCTAGAGTCTAGCAATGATTCATTCCTTTAGCACAACCACATCGGGAGTGCTTAATCATCACACCTGTTCATACCTACCTACATATCCAGGAAACCACCATACCACTAGTTTGCATAAACGCCATGATTCCATCTCATGTATCAGAACACACCAACCATGAAAATAGCAAGGTGATTAGGAGACCATTAGTGCAACTACGGTCACATAGAATCCCAACCTGTAGACAAGTCATCGACACATCACCATACGGGAGTAGGGGAGAACTGGGATTATACCGGGAGGAGGCAGCGTAGTAAAAACAACACTAAGTGGTCGAGGTTGTCGACGAGGTGGACCAGGAGCTCGGGGGAGGTCGTCGAGGAGGTGCAGACCGAGCCACGGGAACGCGCCAGCACCCGCATCGGCCAGACGAACCACAGCTGGGGTCCCGTGTCCGCACGCGTGTAGGCACTATGGGCGTCATGGCGGCGCGAGTAGGTGGAGAAGGTCGTCGGAGCCACGCCGACAGCCGACGCTGTCAGAAGAGGCCGCCGGCGGCTGAGCTAAGACAGGGGTTAGGGTTAGCCGCGGGAGCTCGCAAGGGTGCGGGTGGGCGCCATCGTGCATGCCAAACGGAGGCGGATAACAAGGCGGAGTATCGCCGGCAACAAGCTGTGGCGGGTGTGGCCGGCGACAGCCGAAATCGAGGCGGCGGTGGGCGCATCGCCAGGTGGTGGTCGCAAGCGAGAAGGGGAATCGAGAGGGGGTCGCGTTCATGTTCCAGATAGGGGAATGAGAGACATGAGGCCGTGAGGGGATCAAGTATCCTGGCCTCGTACGTATACGTGTACGTGTGCGTAACCGAACCAGGTGTGCGTGTGTGCTACTAGGCCCATTGAACTCTAATCAAACTGATAATCCATTAGATTGTACGTATCATTTAATTAGCCCATTTTGCTCCAGCTAAGTTAACTAGTCTATTTTTAGTACCATATAAAAAAATATATAATAAACTTTTGAAATACAAACATATATTAAACAACAAATATAAGTTGATTTCTAAATTCCAAAAATACCATAGTCAAGCTATAAATTAGTATTAAAACTTTGAACCAAGTCAACCATTAAATTAAAGCCATATAGAATTTTCATTCAATTTTCATAATTTATATTTAAATTTCTTTGTTAATCCTATTAATTTGAATTCTTAAAAAAATAGAAATACTATTTCAAACTTAATCATGTAATAAATATTGTGAAAATAATTTAAACATGATAAATAAGAGTGTTTATTTTAATTCATAAAAATCTATTAATTCCATAAAACTCAAGCATAAAGGTTAACTATTCTTAAATCATATTCTAGTTCCAAATTACATTTGTAAGGAATATTTTACTTAAAAAATATAAATTAAATCTAGGATACTTTTGATATTCTTATACCTTAAAAATAAGTTATTAAACCTAAATATGATATGGATTGATATAACATAACTATTAACAACAATAATCGCAACCATGTGTGGTAATGGCAATTTACTTGATTTATTTTTAATGATCATGCTCAACTTAGGTATACACAAGTACTAAAAAGATCTTCAATGGTTACTTTCATATGTTATCTCTAATAACCTCTTAGGGATTAATTGAGAATAATAGTAAACCCTATAATCAATTAACTCTTATTTGAAATATTTACTATTCATCAAGAATTATGTTTTCCAAAAGTTATTCATTTAAAGTATATGATAAGTAATCATTAACCATGTCATATAGTACTAAAACTAACCACTATTCATTACATGTTAGGATTATACCAAATATTATTGTGGTGTGCTAGTAATGTTATTATTGTGATTTATTACATTGGTTGTTTATGATACCAAGTTAATCAAAACCTTAATAAGAACCTTGCTTGCGAACCATCTCTAAAAGTGCAACACACCCTAAAGAAATCCTTACAACTCACTAATCCAAAATCATCGGGGTTAGGTCACGCTTAAAGCGATTGCATCTCATACTTATGCATTATTGCATCCTTACCAATCTTTTAAACATCGTCCTTACCGGACGATGATGCTATTTCAGAATCTGGAGTTATTGTGTATCGAAGACCTTTTCTGCATAATCTTGCAGTCAAGAAAGGCAAGTTCATCACTTGCTCATGTCATTTGAGTATCTTTATCAAATTACTTGCAAAGTACTATGATTATCACTATTGCATAAAAACCAAAACCACTATTTTCATAACTATGAATATGACTATGTGGTAGGCAATGGAACCATGGATTGTGTTGATATGGTGGAGGTTCCATTGCAAGGGTTTATATCCATCTAGGATTAAACAACAAATGTCGTCCAGTGATTCTTGTGCCGTAATACCCGTGTTAACCATAAGATCCGGAGTGGGACGGAATAGTCAATTGTATTTCCACCTCTTGTACATCAACGGATGCGCTTTACCGTAGACCCTTGATCCAAGAGAGGACAAGTGGTACCCTTGATCCAAGAGAGGACAAGTGGTAGGGTGGGGGTCCCGATGAAGTCCCCACGGTTATTGCGGTCTATGATGGGTTGCAGCTGCCGGCGAAGGAGTTCATGGTAGAGACCTGAACTGTTGTCGTGGTCGGGGGCCGTCCTTAATTGGTATAAGAGCACCGGCGAGGACCCAGGGTCGGAGTTTGCAGCAAAGGGTGGGTGTATGAGGTAGCGGAGGAATATGATTGGCTATGACCTTATACCGGGCCTCACACCAAAGGAAGTGTGAACGGGTAACGTGCTCGGTTGGCACCAAGGTTAAGATCTCTTATGGGTAAAGCAACACACCTCTGCAGAGTGTAATGAATCGTGACCTGTCACTCCCTGTTCCGGGATTTGGAACTGCGAACGCTGCCGGAAAGGAACTCCATGAAGTTCTAGTAAACCGGTGAAGGTCGACGGACATAGTTCTTCCGAATAAAAGCAACCTTTTGAAGAAATGGTTATCAAAACCTGCATTGGTATTAGACTTTGTGGTCTAATGTTGTAGCTAGTGCATTATAACACTTCTTTCCTATAATGAACTTGTTGAGTACGCTCGTACTCATCCCACTCTTAAATCCCCGCTTAGATATGGAGGCCATGAAGGAGGATCTCCGGTTCAACTCGAAGACCGAGGAGACAACAACTACTTCAAGAGACGAAATCTGCCGGAAGAGTCATATACCACATCCACCATGGAGAAAACCTAGATTAAGAAGTAGAAGGGAACTAGCTTCCTAAACCTAGCTCCTATTTAGCTAGAATCTATTCATAGCCTCTGTAGCTAGTTAAATACTCTACAAATAGAGTTCGTGTTAGGATTAGACTACGAGTCGTTCTCCTGGAGTTTATT
>NC_061508.1:149257822-149314002 GCF_022539505.1 Lolium rigidum | reverse complement strand
ATAGTGTCTTTAATTCAGTATAGCTTGTCTAAATAGATGGATACGTGAGTATACATTTGCGTCCATGTATATTTTTTATTTAGAGAAAACTTCCTAGTAGCATTTTGTATTGTACATTAAATATTCATAGAATCATGAAATTTCCATCTAGCATTTATATAACAATCAGCTTCTCCATTAGTACCCGTTCCTGTCAACTATTAGCTATCCCCAAAATAGGTGCTAGATCTGGATGTACAGTGGTCGGAAAGGAGATTGAGGAGGAGCAGGTGTGGAGGCTTGCTTGTTTGACATTCTCGGCTGTATTTTGCTGTTCCCCGGTGTCAAGATGTAGCGGCGGCTCCGCACCAGGAACTTGACCTCCTGCTTTTGCGGCCTCCGCTGTTCCTGATCTCGGCCAGCTTCGTCCCTCCGTTGCACAACGACTTCTGCCGTTAGCTCTACTCCAACCGCGATTCAGAGACGGAGGACCACGGTCCTGATGCGGATGTGGCTGCGGCTCTCGTTGACGTCACAAAGATTGGCGAAGCCGCTGTGCAGGCTGCCCAGCATGATGTTGAGGTTGCCGATTGAGCTATTGCCATCCTAGACAATCATGGCGCCGACCTGGATGAAGATGTCGCGCACGGTGATTCTCACGTTCTTGCCCACTCTCACCAACTTGGATGTCAACACTTAACTGCATGCAAATTCAGATCAAAATACCCTAGTATCAGTGCTACTTATTTTTTATGTCTTGAACTATTAAAAACAATTTCTTGTAAACTGCTCAAATTCTAAGTCTTCTCCATATAGAAGTGGTTTTGAGACTTACAGAAGATAAGGCCTTCAGCTGGCATCGAATATTCTCAGCGTGTTTGTTCCTCTGCTATACAACGACCCTGTTAGATGTCAGTTTTCTCTTTATTTCATATATACTTAGTTAAAAATCGAAGATACGTACCTATAGTTTAAATCCTGTTGGTCGCATCCCCGACGCCGCGCAGCGCTCCAACAATGCCGTCGTGTTCCTATTGGCCATCAATTCCCTAGCGCTCGTGGGCTCCGGTGCGGACTCCAGATGATACGGATGACGTGGCGCCCGTATTTTGTGGATTCGAACGCTCAAAGGAAACAAATGAAATGAAGTTTATAATGTTGCTGCTTCAAACGGAAAACATATCAATGTACATACCTGAGTTTTACACCTGGTATATATAATTATATACACTATGAAATGAAGTTTGTAAGTCCCTGTTATTTTTTGAGCTTCTATGAACCACTTTCCTAGCTGTCACCCAATGAAGAAACGCCAAACTGAAATTAAGCAAGAAACTTCAGTTCGTATTTGTCTCTGTCTTTGCTAGAGCACTCCTCTAAAGCAGATGAAGGAATTTGAGTAGCGGAAAATTGTTATGAATAGATTAAAGAAAGAAAGCAGAGCAAAAGATGCTGACCTTTTCAGAATATTGCGTTGCTCTTTTCAGATTTGTCAATAGCCATGTAGGTAGCAGTGTGCCAATCTATACCGGGGAGAAGATATTACCTGAGTGTCAACCATATAAATGCATGGCATGGACGATGCATATACATAGAGTAAAATAGAAATATTGTAAGCTCTGTTTCAGTAAAGAAGCTGAGATTAGAACTGGAAGTCCATGTGCAATAGACCGGTATTTAAATGTAGCCACATAGGTCTGCAAATATATATGATTAATACATTAAAATCCATACTAAATTCCTTTGTAAGAACCGTACATTTAATGAAATAAAAACCATAATAATTTCCTTCCTAAGAACCGTACATAGAGTAGTGTATATATATATATTCTAAGTTCTCTTGAACTAAAGTATCTCTTTGTACACAATATTTTTCGCCATATTATTTTGTTGAGATTCTTCATCTGAGATGAGAACCTTAAGTCCATCTCTACTTGTGACTCGAGACACTGCTACATAGAGTTGGCCATGTGTGAACACTTGCTTTGGCAAATATAGTCCAACATGTTTTAATGACTGTCCCTGGCTCTTATTTATCGTCATTGCAAAACAAACTGATATTGGATACTGCCTTCTCTTCAGTACAAACGGCCATTTTGATTCATTTGGTGACATAATTATTCGTGGAATGTAGACCTTATTTCCAATGTTTGTCCCTTTCTTAGCTGTGTTATAGTTAGTCTGGTGCCATTGCATAATCCCTCACTTTGATTGATATTTCGCAAGAGCATTATTGGTAGGCCGACTTTCAGCCGTAATATGTGGTCTGGTGTTCCAGGGAATTTCAAACTATTCAAGAACTCTGATGCGTACATCTGATCTCCATCTTCTGTATTGGACATTGCTTTGCACACCGTATCTGAGCTTCGGTATGTTACCTCTTCTCCATCAATTCTACTCATGATGTAATTATTTACCTCATTTACCATCTCGTTTCTTGGGCATAATATTGCTCTTTCTTCAAGGTATTTTCGATCTGTGTAGTTAGTCCATAGGTCAGGATATGTGCTGTTGATGATTGTTTCCAACTGGTTCCCTCCTTTCTGCAGGAGTATATTTTTAGGTATATGTACCCATGCCTCGTCTTCCTCATTTCCTATTAACCCATCGCCTATGTTCAGAATCCAGTCCGCAAAATCTGCAGTCCTCTCTTGTTCCTTTGGAGTATCTATTAGTGCTGTAACGCGCATGTTCCTAGTGAGCTTGTATTCCTCAAAGTGCCTCCATAAGTAGGAGCGTTTTAAACATGCATCAACAATATGAGACCTTCGCCCTTTGGGTATTATCTGGAAGGATTTGTCCGAAGTCACCCCCCATCACTACTCGTCATTCCTCCAAATGGTCTATCTCTCGCTATTCTCATTTGTAAACCTTAGGATGTCTCTCAAACTCCGGTCAAGTGCTTCAAAGCAATGTTTATTTGCCATAGGTGCTTCGTCCCATATTATTAATGATGTTTTCTTTAGTAGATCTGCAAGATCGGATCCTTGCTTGATGTCACATGTTGACTCGTCAGTGATGTTGAGCGGGATGTGAAATCTTGAATGTGCTGTTCTCCCCTGGTATAAGAAGCGCTGCTATTGCACTCGGATGCTACTGCTAAGACTATTTTTCCTTCTGATCGGAGGGATGTTGTGATTGCCTTCCATAGAAATGTTTTCCCTGTCCCACCATATCCATTTACAAATATCAATTTCCCAAGTTTGTTACTGACCGACTGTACTATTGCATAATAAGCTTTTTCTTGTTCTGGATTCAACTTTGCAACTAATTCCACTTTCTCTATTTGAAGAGAAGCTCTGTCATAGTTAAGCTCTTCACGGATCAACCTGTTTTCTAGACCTTGCAATGAGTTTCTATCTGGTAAAGGAATTCCTTCATAGTCTTTTAACGACTTTCCACCTCTCCTTAGCAATGTCTCTATCTCTATGAGGGTGAGATTTTTTATTTGTTGGGCATCAAGCTTAAGTGCTTCAAAGTTCAAAATTCTCCTCTGACGCCGTTCTATGTCCTCAGAGAGTAATTCCCATGCAGATTCCCACAACTTTCCTGGATCCGACACTTCACAAAATAGAAGTATTGTGCAAAAAAGTTGTCGCATTTGGTGTGCAGAAGCCCAATGTGATGCTTCTTTAATACAATCATCCCACTCTCTATCATCATCGAGCAATCCAAGGGCATAACACGCTGACTTATAACTTGGGTGTATAATACCATTCACTTTTTTGATGTCTTCAAATGATTTACATCCTTTGACAATGTTTAGTAGTATTCTCATGTAATATTTCTCACCACTTGCTGGGTGGGCATAGTAAATTCTCCCAATAGATCGTTTCCCGCCTTGTCTTGGTTTCCATTCTTTTGTTTTTGCGTGCCATGTCCACTTAGTTGGAAACTCTGCGTATGTTAGATCATGAGCATCCTCATACAACTGATTAGCTGTCATCCATTCAGTGAACATTGTTTTTTCTATGCCAGGTCGAGACACAATTTTGTCAATGTCAGTTGAGTCTGGGAACACGACCATTTGTTCATCTGGAAGATGGAACTGCAATCTCTGTACAGAAGGTTGTCGATGCTGAAGTTCAAATCCAAATATGCGCCAAGATGCTTCGCCTGCAGATAGGTACCGTGCATCAAGGTACATTTGTATCTCATCATATTTATTCCCAGTACTCAAAATTACAGTTGCTCTATCCTCCCCTTTATGTATGTACTTGAATAAGTACTTGATAGATCTCGACTTATTGCACCACTCTACATTTATGTGTGCCTGGTACTTGACTATGAGGTACCTATTGTATGGAACAACATAGCTGCTATCTAGTTCTACTCCATTTTTTTGTACTGTCTTTCCATCATCCCTTCTTCTGTATACATGAAATCCTTCTTCATCGATACTTGTTTCCTCACAGAACTTCTTTGGAAAATGTTTTGAGCACTTTCCATTGATCATGCAAGGTGATTTGTGATTTGCTTGTCCACATGGTCCATGCATCATGAAATTTTCAACTGCCATGTAACCTTCTGGGTCCTCATCCTTGTCTGGAATCTCAGCTGATATGATTTTGTCAATATTTCTGGGGCTACCATCCCTGTCTTTCGGATCAAGAAATAATAGTATATGTGCATGAGGTAGACCTCTTTTTTGGAACTCGATGGTGTAGACAACTGCAACAATGTGTGGTGTTAGTTTGACATATTATTTTTTGAATGGTTCATAACAAATAATGATACGAAAAATTGAACTTCTATACTTTCAGAATCGACACGCTAACGTGTCAAGCTGGGGTAGGAAATGGTTGAAATCGGGGTGGACTTACTTGCTATTGCTTTTCCAAACCGTTTCTTTTTGTATATGTCTTCTATAAGTTCATTCAACTTTATCATGAACACTCTATTTACTATATCTGGACGATCTTCTGGTTTTTGGCCTGGGATGAAGTCCAGCATGGTCTGTATTTCAGGCCACTTTGGGTTGCATGTGAAAGTGATAAATAGATCTGGATATCCAGCCCATCGACATATCGCCATAGCATCTTGGTAGTACTGCACTTTATTTCTACGACTTCCATTATATGATGAAGGTAGTATAATTGTTTTACCTACTTGATCAGATCTCGTGTCACCATTATCAATTGCATCTTGCAGGCCGCTATATAGCTCCGTCCTAAGTGTGCCTTGATGCGTCTTGTACCAATTCAGTCTCCACTGCTCAATGCATGTTGCTGCGTCTACTATGAACTGAAGGAACAACTTGCCACTCATTTGCAGGACCACCGATTGATTTAGTCGCTGCTGGATACGATATGCATAATACTCCATCATGGTAACATGCTTTCTTTTTCCTGTGCAACCCTTTATGGGTTCCAATTCTATTTCTGGTCTGAAACCGTCTTCTCCATAAGGGAATAACAATGGGTATTGCATAGACATAAAGCTTGGATGAAGTTCAGAAATTCTCTGGAGTTGTTTGTCTTTGTTTTCTACTATTATATCACGTTCAAAACTTTCTCCGGTTTGTTCCCCAACTATCAGTGCAGCTATTTCTGATGCAGTTGGTAGGTTGTATTGTCTTCCATCGTTTGATCTTTTACCGATTAACCGCAACCTAACACTTTCCAGATCTGATTGCTTGTACCTATCCCTTGCCATGCGAAATGATTTCACTAACTCATTGTGCTCATCAAGCATTTCCAGTAATCCAGAGACAATTCCTTCATCCAGCTGTGTTTTTCTTTCCTTTGACGTTGATGCCTGCATTCTGTTCTTTACCTCATTCTCGGTATCACAAATGTACAACTGAGCAAACTTTGGACTTCCTTTATCTTTAGGTAGCAGTGTGCCAATTTTATGATAGTTTGCACCATTCAAGCGAAAAACATAAGGGGCACCCCCTGTCCGTTAATCTCGTAGTCAATCTGGCCACCCATTGAAGTAAATGCGAACATTGAATTATAGTTCCTGATATTTTCTCTATAATTTGACGAATCTCCCTTTTCATTAGACTTCAGTAGCTGCTGAAGGTATGCTGGTGGCTTTTTCAGTGGTGGCAATTTAACTTTCCCTTCCTTGCAACAGAGTCCGAATGTCGGCCTTGATTTGTTCGTGTTATGCTTGCTTCTCTCTTGGTGCCACATTATAGCTTGACAGTATGGGCATATGCAAGTTGGCTTTCCAAAATTCGAAACTTCAGTTGGAGGGCTCTGGGATTTACCAACTTTTTTCATTGCTTGTAACTTTATTCTGTTTTCTCGAATGGACTTACTCATCTGTCTTCTTCCAATCAAATCACTATCTTCAAAGTCTGTGGCGAAACTTCTTTTTCTCGAAGCATGTACATCAACTGTTGGGTCCTCACTATTTTTGCTCTGTACCAACCTTGCACGCTTGCTACACTGATTTCCATGAACCGTCTGCTTCCTCTTCGGTGGGTTTCGTTTATCTGGACCTGTTGAAGTCCTGCAACATTACAAATGCCTTGTTCTTAGTCCTTTTTAAGTGACACTTACTAATGGGCATGATAATAATAATGTTAATAGTGATAGTGGGCACCTTTCTTTCTCCTTGTTTGATGTTTTAGCATGCAGTTCTATAGAATGATTGTTAGATATTTCCTGGATGGAAAAGGAATTAAAGTTGATCTGCATACCATACTTGGCAAAATTAGAATACGATCATAAGTATATTATTACCTTTTTTCTTGTTTGGTCAGGTACATCATCAGTGGATGTATATATGCCTGTCAAAAGCCTGCAATATATTTTTATAGTGATCAGTTATATCTACACGCTATAGCACACCCCTGGGACTATTTCCTTGTTAACACGTAATGCAAGGCATTACCTTCCATTCTGATGATGTACTTCATCTTGCTTGACATGCATATCCGATTGGTTACATGTAACCTTTAATAACTTTGGGCGCTTGATATATTTGTCTTTATTTGGAGGTTGACTTCGCTTCAACCCAGCTTGTCTGCATACAGTATTCCGTAGATTATTTGCAGATTACTCTACTGTTTTAAGACACTATAGATCTGGTAGATAATATAAATTGCTTGATAATTCACCTGATGTTTTTGCCTTCCCCTATGTCATTATTTTCTGGATTTTCCTGAGAATTTGAGAAAATCTAATTTGGAGCATTAGGTTAATAATATTGAAGGATGCGTGGAACATCTTTTTAAGAAAATGATGGAATTATCTTTGTAAAGTTGTACCTTTGTTTTGTCAGGTGATGCATCTTTTTTGCCCAAGATAGTACCCCTGCATGTGTTATGAACTATTAGCTGCAGTAGTGAAAATATTAAGATGGAAAAAAATCGATAGGCTCTATTAGAACCTTTTCTTTTCCAAATATAAGATGAAAATAGATTGCATATTATACTAAGAATCATATGTGCACACTTTATTTGCAGTAGCCTCGGCCACCATTATGTACTTTACCTTTGGTTGGTTTTATTTCCTTTTTGTTGCAGAGGCACATTATTCTTCGACATGGAGGCCGAGGCTATTGCTGCTGAGTTTAGAAGTTTTGATCGATCCCTTTGCAACAGCGTAGAACTCTTTTGTCTTCTCCGGACCTAATGTATAGTGCTGTAAAATCATGGACGCTCATAATTATAGAAACACAAACGTGAGATAAACATGAATTACAATTACCATAACCTTGATCCCACCTTCTTCGTTTCTTTAGTCTCCTGTCCGTCGGAAGATCTGGAGTATTAATGGGTAAAAAGTATGCATAGATATTCTTATATAATAATGGCAATCAGACGTGTTGGGGTTGGACTCTGCAAGACTTGTTTATCATGGACTGTATTTAATTATTATATCTGGACGCGTGTCTCAAATTCATGTTCACACCTATCTGAGTCGTGTTCAACATGAGAACTTGTCTGACAGGAACACCAAAACTCCTATTCTTTGACATATAATATGGCTGATGTAATACGGGCATCCATATCTTAGTGTGGTGCAGGGTAATCTGATTTTTCTAATCTGATAATTTTCAATCTCTAGTAAAGTTTTTTTTCTTGAATTTTAATTATGAATTTATAATAATATGTTGTTTTGTTGGTATATCTGATTCTAGATTTTCTTCCTTTTTTTTTTTGTGAAAACTTGTCAGACTTAGAATCTCTTAACTCTTAGTCGGCACCAAGATCAATTACCGATTCATGCAAAACTTCACATTTTTTGTAACTCCGAAATAAGTAGCTACATCATTGTGAACTTTTTGTTTGACACGTACGCATGAATTTTTAAAATCGATTGATAATTAACTAATGCTCACTTAGACACTCCCTAAATCAAAATGAATATTTTCTTCCAAGCTCAATTAGTCTAATATTGCCATGTAGAAACTTATTCAATAATTTTGAAGGAGTAAAATTTCAGGGACACAACTGCCATCGAGATCAATAACTTCAAACGCTAACTAAAGTTTTGCATATCTGTAGGTTTTGTAGCAAGCCATCTGGTTCTACTATGGATGGCTAGACCTGATGGTTGCACTTCTCTTCGTCAGCTTATCTATCCTACTTAAAGCACAAAGATGCTTTGGCTTGACATTTAGGTATATTGGTAATGCCTATCTTGTTTTATATAAATTTTATACATGATCTATGTAAGAAATTTTTTCTCCCAAGCGAAATAGAAAGGAGAATAACTCATGTATTCAGTTAAAAGAAAAAAATCGTAGTTGATCAATCATGAATTTATCTATAAATAGTTCTGGTAATATAGAATAGTAATATTCTTGTCCTCCACTACCTAGTGATCTATAGTTTATATTCTAACAATAAATTTTCTCATATCCACATTGTTTGTTGTCTTCATCCGTCACCAATATTTGCTAGGCTCGTCTTCTTCTCGACCTTTGGCTGTTGAATTGGACTCCCGATTCTTCATCTTCATCAAGATGAACAACATGCTTCTGATTCCTTTCTATCCTTTTACTCCTGCGTATCACTTTGAATGCTTCTTCTTCATCATCGTCATCTTCGCATATATCTACATCTTCAATATCTTCTTTGGGCTCCTTTTTAATGACAACACATTTGGAAGTTTTCTTCGAGTTTCTCTACAGAGGATAAGAGATTTTGTATTCAATAGAATTTTGTTGAATTAGATAGTGCATATAAGTTATAAATGTGAGGAATGTAACATAATGGAAGAAAATCTGTAAATATTATACCTTATCATGATTCTCAATCTTCATAGATGAAATTTTGTCATCCAGGAGAAATATTTTTGATACTGTGTAGTCTGGTCTACAGCTTTCAAAATTGTAGTCCGTCAATCGGAACTGAAAAATTATCATCTTCCCACAGATCGCTTGGATTGGTCTTGGAAGCTCATTACTTTCATTGGAAGATGACACAACCATGTTTTCTGCCGGCTCATTGATTAACTGTTGAGCTTCTTTATCAAAAAGAACGCAAGATGCAGATGCAGTTGGATCACTTATTTCAAGCTTCACCTTATATCTGCAAATTATGTAAGTAATTAATTTGAAAAAAAAACCTTACAAAATTGCTAAGATGGTTTCTGTTGAACTCTTTTACCTTGGTTTGGCTTCAGCTTTCCTATCACATTTGCTGCAGTAATAGTGATCATTTTTCTTTTCAAGTTGCTTCTTGCAGTTATCTTTGCTACATGATATGTAGTACCAGCTATATCTTGTATTAACTTCATCAATTACTGCCTCCACGGTAAATATTCTTCCCTGCAGATTTATGAGATAAATATGTGTACATTATTGAGTGAATGCATGATTATTAATCGTTTGCAAACCTGATTTGATGAGCTAAATATAATATCATTTAACTCTTGTAAAGTTTTTCTGTTATAGCTCATTTGCTCTTCCATTGTCCCTTTTAGATGCCCTTCCTCCATATGGAATTCTTTCGTATTATTTTCCTGGGAACAGATGCTATTTTGATAGAGAAAATATTCATCATGGAAGTGATATATATATATAATATATTTAAATGAAAACATATGTACTGGAATTTCGTTACCTGTTCTGTATATCCATAGTCTCAGGAATAGGCAAATTAATATACACTTCAGTTGCACTATTTGACGATAGAGAATATCCTGCATATTGGTTTAAATAATAACTATGCTTATATGCAATACCAAGAAGTAAGATGACAAAATGAGTGAACAAATTTAAGAGAAGACATACTTCCATATTTCTTGACTGTTGTAGATGTAATTATAATGACATCTCCTGTTGACCTGGCATCAATTAGTTCAGATTTGGCACCCCATAATCTAACTTTGACTTCTTGATCTCTGTTAGCAAAAAGTAAAATAATTATAAAGATATAACTTGAGCACCTTGGTTGGAAATATGTCGTATTTGTTTCACATACTCGACCCAAAGTAGAATATCACGATATTTCGAGGTTCCAAAAGATGTTTGACTTTCTTCAATTGGTCCTATGTATGCTGCAATTCCTATAACATCTGTTAAAACATGAATTTTAGATGACATGTCCCACAAAAAAGGAGATAGGTATCTACAAAAAAAAACTTGTAATATCATACCTGAGAGATAAATGTCAACACCTACTCTTGTAGAAAGCACCTCTATGCTTGAAAAGTTGAAACCATGCTTTGGGATGTCTTCTTTATCTTTGATCTCCTCTATATTGGTTGTGGGAGAGAAGTTGATTATTTTGTCATTTTCTACTGGTCGAAATTTAGGTGGGGCTGGCATGACCCTCACATTTGTAATGGTATACACATTGCCTTCTAGAATCAATGGTCTGAACTTCGCAGCGTAGGCCTTGCTGATAACTCCATGCACCATGGTCCCCTGGTGTACTTGTAATTAGCATGGTGATTCAAACAATATCATTTGAAATAAGTTAGAAAATTTGTAGTTGCAATAAGAGAACCTTTATACCTCTTGATCAATAAGGATCATATCAAGACTAACTAATTCACCAGTATTAATCAATACTGAATCCCATAGTCTTGCTACTCTTGCCTTGATTGTTATTTCCTTTCCTCTACTGGTAGCTTGAATCTCACGCAAGGCTTTCCATGTCATTGCAGATTTCACCATTGAACTGAAACATCAATCAAATTAGATAGTTACAGATATTTGGATGAGTATGCTTCATACTGTTACATGATAGCTTTTGTATCCAAACCTGGAAAGGCGGCAAGTCGGTCTGTTGCTTGAGGCGTTGGTAAGTTGGCAGGCGGTGTCGCGGCCGGCACGTCGTGATCCCTGGAGAAGATGCAACAATCAAGGGTGGAAAGTTGGTGTCGCGGCCGGCGCGTCGTGATCGCCTGGAGAAGATGGAGAAGATGCAACGACCAAGGGAGAAAGGTTTTAGAGCTTTTGTTGTTTTGATCGGCAAGAAAACTGGCATTATATAGAGATTATATCTGTAGGCATGCATGCATTTTAAAAGTTCCCATGGAGACACAATAGGTGGAGGTTAATTCCGCGAGTCCTTCAAACGAAGGTTTCCTGATTTCCGATCGTACATGTATTGGTTGGTTTGATTCCCGATCGTACCCTGTGATTCGTTTTAAATATAAGATAGCCAATGTCCTTATCGTAAGGAAAAAAAACTCAGATAGATGGTCTTGAGCCGCACATGTATATGATCTGGGGAGGCGTGTATAGGTGGGACTCTATGGACCTCAACTTTTTAGCCTTGCAAGTCGAACGACTAACAGCGGCAATCTGTCCGGTACGTAATATTATTAAACAAATAACATGTTTACATTTTTTTGTGTGGAAAAACAAACTATGTGTCTAGGTAACGTGTCTATCGTAACTACTTCCGTGACATTATAAATTGAAACCTTCTTGGCTAATCGTAGCCCTTAATTTTTGATCTAATTGTTTTAGATTATCCTAATGATGTGGCTTAACGTGGAGGCTTTTATGGTGCCTCCAATTAGTAAATATAAGATCCCCTAATCCAGATCACATGGACCATGCACTTCATCTTGTGATGGCATCACACCGACTCACGTCAAGCAACGACGCCGCACCCTGCTTGTTAGCCTGACACCGACTTCATTTTAGATATCATGTAGTACATGTCAAGTACCAAATCACTGAGAACCAACCTGTGTTTGGATGGTTAGGAGGGCAGTGGCACCCCCAGATTTAACGCTTTGGTGTCTCAAAAATGGAGGAATATTCTTCTGTGGGATGCGGCGTTCCCGATGACATTGTGGTGCTAGTGGTGACTTCGTCAATCTCAATACCCGTCGGAACAGTTTCTTGGATGCAGTTTCCTGAAGGTGCTCGAAGGGGTAGTGTGTGTGCTTGAGTGATGAGTGTATGTATGTACGTGTGAGCGTCTATGATTGTACTGTGTGTTGCGAAAAATAGTATTAATTTTGTCTTGTTCATACTAAGACTAGCAAAGCGTTCCCTGCTCTATAAACTCTCAAGAAACACCCCTATAATATCAATCTAGTTCGTCCTAATGTTAGAACAGTAATTGCATGCTATGTAATTCATCTATTTTTGTTAGGAAACCTACATGTTTGTTTGCTTTTCTTATTCTCAGGTGACAGGTTGTGTGCTGGGACCATAGCCGCCGTCTGTTTTGTTCGTTGCAAAATGTTGTTTTATATTCCGCCATTCTGTGCTCTTCTGTGTTCACAAGGTTTTACATTGTAATTTCCATCTGTTTTGTTGTAAACAATGACGGTAAATGCCAATTACTATTTCCTTTCTGCTATCCTTTTGCCATCCTGTAGTACATGTGTGAACTCATTGCTCTGGTACATTTAAATTCTTCATTGTTTTTGTTCTTCAAGAGCTGCAACCCTAACTCTTTGCTGTAATTTCATGTTGCACTATCACATGGAACACAGCAAATCGTGGAGTGAATCACCCCTATAATCCAGTAAGTACCTTTCATTTTTGTATTGATATGCTTATCGTGCTGGAACCAGTTTGTGTTTAACACATTTACTCTCCATATAGATAGGATAACTGGTTGAAATAAATCATGCTATTTGTATGACTGCACGTCTTCGTTCATTTTCCTGCTAGCTTCTCAAACTTGTTCTATTTCCTGTCTAATCTTTTTTTGTTTGATCGTGATTAAACCAATTTAATTGTTCTGCTTAACTTAAATGATCCGGCATTTTATTCCAGCCACATAATGTTTGATTGCTCATGCACTTCCTCATACCGTTATGTCTTCCGGATTTCTTCCATAATGATAAGAATGTTTTGCTTGGTGAATATGAGTCAGATGATGATTCAATTGGTTATTAGTCCTTGATTCATTGAGTTTACTGATGATTAAAACATATAAACCTTGCGACTATCTGGCATGCTTGTTGTGGGATATAACGAGCATATTTGTTTTTTTGTAAGACTTTTTTCGGATTTCACTGTTGATTAATCCAATGCCACCTTCTGTAGTAGGAAATCCACCTTCAGTAGGTATCATAAATAAGATTTGTTGTTACTTTTTGGCTGACCCATCTTTTATTTTTAGGCACAAAATGGTTCATTTGTTTGTTTCTCCTTCCCTTATATTGCGCTCATGGGTTAAACATTGAAATAATATGTCAGTTTATACGAATCCCAGAATGGTTGCTGTCTAATCTGTCTTAATTGGTCCTGCTCGTTTATATTTGGCACCAAATGGATATATTTCTCTTTTATCTGAGGCATTCCCATGGCTGGCCGATGATTAAAATAATGAAATTTAGGGGGTTGGAGATTCTCCAACTGCACAATGTCTGGCTAGTTTTGTCCACATGACCACTTTTGTGGAACTTAAGGGATCTGAAGCACCCCTTCCAAGTGTCAATTTTAATAGACAGCTGTTATGCAGTTTCCTGGCTTATTTTATTAGGCAGACTGTCTAGTTACTTGATTTATTTTGTTCATATTTGCCATCCGGTTGCTCTGCCTGTTGCATTGGGGTTGATAGCTTGCTTTGTTATATTATGCCTTGTGCTTTGTGAAAATCTGCCATCTGTTTTGATGCTTTGCAAAAATCTGTGACAACTAATAATATGGTTGTTTTCTCAAATTGTATGGTTCTGTAACTTGCACTGTCTTGTTTTCAGCCCCTGAATAGAGCAAGGAAGGCAGATGGCAGGGCATGTACATCAAGTGTCCAGGTCTTTCCACAGCACAGCCGTGACAATGCCAATTCATCTGATTGTCAGATGATAGCTACTTGTCCCAGCCATTCCAAGCGCATACAATCGCTGCCTTTGCACACGAATCAATTGATATAATTCAGCAGCAAAGAGATGAAAGAGATTCAAATATCATCATAACGAGTCAATGAGATACATGAATTGAAAAATAGGCAAGCTTGGATTGAGCAGATCCTTAATAATCTACTCTGCAGATCTAATGGAAAGCCAGCTGTTACTTGCACTCCGATGAATTCTACCTAACAGAAATGCAGTTTTGCCGATGATGCCATTTGTATGGCTTGTATCATTTGAGTTATTTCGACTTGTTGTATTTGAGAATTTTTGCTGTTATTGTAATCCTTGAGCATTTTTTTCCTGTTATTGCTATAGTTTGCAATCATTGTAACAAATTTTCAAAGTAATGATTATTTTATCTTGCACTCGGCCTTAAACAGAACTACTAGTATGGTCTCACAATTTTTTATCATTATACTATGCAAGATTTAGCGGTCGCCCCAAATTCAGAGCACCCATAGCGATTTGGGGCCCGGCGTCGTTTTAGGGCTCGCACCGGTGCGCTCCAAACGGCGCCGGCTATTTGTGGAGCCGAGTAGAATCGCCGGCATCCCCGAGCCGGGGCCCCTTCGCCAGGGGCGCGAATCAGGCGCTCCGGGTGCCTCGCGGAACGACGGTTTTCGCTGGTGGAGGCGCCTTGTCAGCGAGAGGACGCGACGGTTCGCATCGACTGGCCACGACGCGGGAAGGTTGGTCGTCGGCGTTTAAATGGCCTCCCGCGCGGAAACCGAGGCAGCGATTGGCCACGCGGCGTCCAATCGCCGTAAATGTGGGTAGTTGCCACCGCTAGATATATAGGACGTACGCCGTCCACCACCGCCGCTCCATTCTCCACTCTCCACATCAAGATGCCGCGCCGTCTGAAGACCACCTACTCGATGCTTGGCCTCAACGGCCGCGCGCTGCCTCCACCACCACGGCAGCCGCAGCCGGAGCCGGAGCCGGAGCTGCAGGCCGACGACGAGCACAGCTCCGACGAGGACGACGACCCACGGTTCGAGTCCTGGCACGATGTCTACGTAGCAGAAGCGGAAGCAGAGGCGGCGGATCGAGGAGTCAGCGCAGTCCGGCTGCCGCCGCAGGCCCCCGCCGACCAGGAGCAGGCGGCGGATCGAGGAGTCAGCGCAGTCCGGCTGCCGCCGCGGGCCCCCGCCGACCCGGAGCAGGCGGCGATCCTCGCGTCGCTGAACGCACAACGATACCAGCGGTTGAGGGAGGAGGAGCGCGAGTTCGTCAACGACGCGAACCTCGAGCACGTCCTCGAGATATCGCGCCAGCGAGCGAGCACGGAGGAGGCGGGACGCCGCCTCATGGAGGCGGAGCGACGAAGCTCGCGAGCTCAACGCTCATCGCCACCGAGGACGCGTTCGCTCGCCGCGCGGGCGAGGCGCGCCGAGATCGAAGCTTCTCGGGAAAGGCCGGAAGCGCGGGGACAGCGCCGCCGGCAAGCCCTCGCGACGCCGGCCGCCATGCTCCACCGCCGGATGCGCGAAGCAACGGAGGAGAAGCGGGCACGGAAGCGGGCGGCAATGGCGAAGAACAACGACGAGGCAGGGCCGTCGAGCGCCCCTACCGACGGCCGATGAGACCAGGATTAAGTTTATGTTTAGTTATGTTTAAATTCGAGCTACTTTGGTATAAATTTCGTATGAATTTGGGTTTTTAGATATCAATTTAAATTTTAAAATCTATCGGGGCTGCCGTTTTGGGGCCGCCGGTGTGGGAGCAAGCGTCCCCAAATAGAGGATCTCTGTGCCGGTGGAGATGCTCTTATAGATAGATAATGATCATGGTAACAGAAAAAATCGTCAACGTGATGATGATTTGATGTTGCACTCGACCTTGAACATAAGTACTAGTACGGTCTCACAATTTTTTTAATCATTATACTTTGCAACATTTAGCGAGATGCGCCAAATTCAGACATAGATCATGATCATGGTAACAAATTTTCAACATGATGATGATTTGATGTTGCACTCGGGCTTGAACGAAGTACTAGTACGGTCACCCAAAATTTTAGCATTATACTTTGCAATGGATGCAACAATTTCGGAGATAGATCATGATCGGGGTAACAAATTTTCAACGTGATGATGTTTTGATGTTGCACTCGGCCCTGAACCGAAATACTAGTACGGTCTCACAATTTTTTATCACTATAATTTGCAAGATCTAGCGGATGAGCCAATTTCGGAGATAGATGATGATCATGGTAGTAACCGGTATTTAATGTGATGATGATTTGATTTTGCACTCGGCCTTGAACAGAGGTACTAGTACGGTCTCACATTTTTTAATCATTATAGTTGGACCTTAGCCAAATTCAAAATCTCATAGCGGCAAAACTTCCCGCCCACAAAATACAAAAATTTGACACGCTTCCAAATTCCCATTCTACCCCTGCGGAGATGACAGAAAGGTCGGTTGGTGGTGGTGGGGGGGGCGGTGGGGGGTATGCCCGTCATTTTTTGGATCACCACCTCCCTAGCCCAGAAACCCTCCAAGAAAAAATTCATTTCCCTCAGACCACCCACCGGAACTTCCCAAGTCCTTCTCTCCCACCTCCACGACCACCGCACCGGAACATCCCCGCCGGACTTCCCTGGCCTAACCGAGCCCTCGCGATCCTCGTCATCCGGCTGCCTGCCGGAGCCGCCTCATCGACGCCGTCATCAACCGGACCGGATCATCCCCGCCGTACCTCGAAACCATATGCTCATCCAGCGAGCCTACCGCGAGCCGCTTCAGCTTAGCCGCTTCGCCGGATCCGTCTTCCACCGCATCGGATCTTGCTCACCGACACCGCCGTGCATGAACCGGACTCGCTTCACCGGCGCCGTGCATGATCTAAACTCTTCTACTCGTCGCTTTTCTATTGCTTGCCTCGCAAGTTCTTGTTTAATCTTGGGGGAACCTCGTTCGTGCTAACGACGTGCCGTTACTTTTTTGCGGATGAGATGAGTAACCATGAAGTGTAATGGCCGTCTCTCCAACCCCAAGTAGCACATGTTGCGTACTTCATCACCGGATCTATCAACCCCGGAAGATCTCGTTGTGACTCCCACGAGTGCTTCTCCTAATGTAAGTCCCTTGTTTTAGCGCCATGTTCTATGTTCAGATGCTTGTTTGTCTGAAGCTCTTTTAGTTCATTCCTAGCTATGACCGTAACACGTTGGTATTTTCAACTTCATTGCTAACTTTAAGCGATTGAACATTTTGGTTTGCATTCCCGCTTCCGTAGATGTAGCCATCATAACTTCTATCTTGCGCAATCGTTGTTACAAAAATTATAGGTATTATAGTAACATCCTCGTTATTATTTAGTTCATGGCCAATTTTAAGTAATTGCACATGTTGGTTCGCATTCCCCGCTCTATAGCTTTTGGCATCGTAACTTCTATATTTGGTTTACATTCCCCGCTCCGTAGATCTAGCCATCATAACTTTATCTTGCTCGACCGTTGTTACAAAAATTATGGCCTCGCTACTATGTTGTTTGTGCCAATTTTTTACTCCATGAACATGTTGGCTTGCATTCCCTGTACTACGGGTGATGCCATTGTTTTGTATCTAGTTCATTGTAAGCTAACAAAGTAAGGACTTAGTTTGGCATGCTATCACTCGCTATCTAGCCTCGTAGTACAAATAAACTTGTCATACTACTAGATAATAATTTTGCGTGCCATCTTGTTCTTCAAAAGCTGCATTATTGACTTGTTTCTCTCACTTGGCATGACGCTCACATATGGAAAGCTGAACATATTGGTTTGCATTCCCTCTTATACAAGTTCACAGGTGATCCCACTATATTCTGTATCTGGTCCATCCTAAGCTCCAACATTAACTATCCTCTATGTGTTGCTCATTACAAGTTTATATCCCTAAACATCTTGATTTGCATCCCCTTCACTATCAGTTCAGGAGTATTATTTAGTTCACGGCCAAAATTAAGTAATTGCACTTGGCACATGTTGGTTCACATTCCCTACTCTTTAGCTTTTGCCATCGTAACTTCTATTTTTGGTTTACATTCCTCGCTCCGTAGATGTAGCCATCATAACTTCATCTTGCTCAGTCGTTGTTACAAAATTTATAGCCTCGCTACTATGTTGTTCATGCCAATTTTGTACTCCCCGAACATGTTGGTTTGCATGGGACTCGACAAGTAGTAAGTCTCGCTGTTTCATTCTAACATGCTCGTTATATTGGTCGTTGGTATGCGGCATGCACTCTTTGTTTGCTTATTGTGCGCATTACAATGATCTTGTTATAACGACGAAATGATGAGTTCCAAATTCTTTGGCAAACAATATTGAAGTGTCTTTGCGTTTCCATTGTTGTCGTCTTAACTTGTAATGTCTCTCGTTTCGGATATAGGTGCCGCATGGACAACTTAAAAGATTGCCGGATCGCTTCATTGTATTGCTAGGTTTAATTACCATTCAATTTCTCTGGGTTCTGTAATATTTTTTCAAAGCCTTGCAACTGATGTAATATTTAGTTAGTTTTTATAGTTCTTTCGCGCATTTTTCTTTGGTGCTTGTGGTAAGTGAGGCTATCCGACGTAAATCAATGCCGCGTAAATATTCTCGCATCTAAATCACGAATTCCCATCCCTTAAACGGCCCAATTAAGCGAAATCACATACGTGCCGGCCCGCAAAATCCTAAAGCGCCTTTTACGCCGGCATATAAACAAGAACTAAACGGGCCGGCCCACTTACCGATTGGGCCAGCCCACTTGATTAACTCGTGGACCCCACACTTTTATTGGGCCGGCCCACTTGCTTTAAGGTGGACCCCACCCACTACTGGGCCGGCCCACCAACTAGTTGGGCCAGCCCAATTGCTTTTGTGGTGGTCCCCACGTTCTAAACGGGCCGGCCCTTTAAGACGAATGTGGGACCCACCTGTGTTTTTGGCCCGGCCCGCTAGCGTGTTGGGCCGGCCCACTTGCTCTATGGTGGACCCCACATACTAAATGGGCCGGCCCTTTTACAGGAAGTGGGACCCACTCGTGTTTTTGGCCCGCCCACTAGCGTGTTGGGCCGGCCCACTTGCCGTACGGTGGACCCCACATACTAAATGGGCCGGCCCTTAAACCGGAAAGTGGGACCCACTGACGTTTTGGCCCGGCCCACTATCTTGTTGGGCCGGCCCACTTGCTATATGGTGGACCCCACATACTAAATGGGCGGCCCTTTAGCGGGAAGTGGGACCCACCAGAGTTTTTTGGCCCGGCCCACTATCTTGTTGGGCCGGCCCACTCGCTCTATGGTGGACCCCACATGCTAAATGGGCCGGCCCTGTAACAGGAAAGTGGGACCCACCTGTGTTTTTGGCCCGGCCCACTATCTTGTTGGGCCGGCCCATTTGCTATATGGTGGACCCCACATTTTAAATGGGTCGGCCTTTTAACAGAAAGTGGGACCCACATGCTAATTGGGTCGGCCCACTAACTTCTTGGGCCGGCCCACTTGCTTTAATGTGGACCCCACTTTGTAAATGGGCCGGCCCGATAACAGGAAAGTGGGACCCACATGTCTTGTGGGCCGGCCCTTTGCCTGTTGACCGGTCAAACGAGTGCATTCGGCCCGGCCCACATGCTTAGAGGGCCGGCCCATTAAAGTTTTGACCAGTCAACCTTAGAGGTTAGGCCCGGCCCACGTAACTAATGGACCAGCCCAGCTATATAGTTGACCGGTCAAACTAAGTCAGCTGGCCCGGCCCGCAAACTTAATGGGCCGGCCCGCTTAAGACGTGGCGGGCCTCGTGTGGGCCTACCATCTACCACGGGGTTTCACTGGTTAACGCCGTTAACCGCGGCTAATCCGCGTCCGCCACGTGCCGGTTTGCATGACGTCAGCAGTCAACGGGCTCCCGGAAACACTTGGGCAACGGTCCGATTTTCCGTGGCGGAAGGGCGCCCAAGCGCGACGGACCGAAAAAATCGTCGTAGGACTTTGCCTGACGCAGCTTCCACAACAGAACCCATATCGTCGGGTTAGGCCCATAGGCGACGAAAAATACCCCTTAGCGGACGATTTTGAGACGTTGTCTATCAGAACTTTTCTTGTAGTGTCGGGTTCCGGACATAGACATGTGCAAACAACTTGTAGATAGAATCTAAGCAATAAGTATAGAGCTTAAATCTAAGATCATGCCACTCGTGCACTAGTGACAAGCATTAAACACAAGAAGATTGCAGCAACAATAACTTCACAAACTTTATAGATAGACTGATCATAATGTAACAATTCATCGGATCCCAACAAACACAACACCGATTACATCGATGGATCTCAATCATGTAAGGCAGCTCATGAGATCATTGTATTGAAGTACATGGGATAGAGAGTACCAACTAGCTATCGCTAGAACCCGTAGTCCATGGGGGAACTACTCACGGAGCATGATGGAGGCGGTGGCGTCGATGGAGATGGCTTCCGGGTACTTCCCCGTCTCGGCGGCGTGCCGAACGTAGATTCCGCCCCCGAATTGGAGTTTCGCGATGGCGGCAGTGCCCCTGGAGTCTTTCTGGAGTTTCGTCAATTGGTGTAGGGTTTTTACGTCGCGAGGGGTTATATAGGCGAAGAGGCGGAGTCGGAGGAGCCAGGGGGCTCCCTCCCCATAGGCTGGCGCGCCCCCCCTATAGGCCACATCGCCCTGTGGTCTGGGGGCCCTGGGCCTCCTCTCCGGCTCCCCTTCGGTGTTCTGGTCCGTCTCGGTGAAATAAGATGTTTGGATTTTGTTTCGTCGAATTCCGAGAATATTGCCCGAACAGCTTTTCTGGAACCAAAAACAACAGAAAACAGGAACTGGCACTGTGGCATCTTGTTAATAGGTTAGTTCCGGAAAATGCATGAAATCATTATAAAGTGTGAGCAAAACATGTAGGTATTGTCATAAAACTAGCATGGAACATCAGAAATTATAGATACGTTGGAGACGTATCAGAAGCCGACACCCTGGCGAATATAGGGTCCACATGTTCCCCTATCCCAGATGGAGTCTTTTATGAAGTAATTGCTCAAAGATCGATTAAAGAAAAAGTGTCGGCACCTCTGGAAGTGTCGACTGATGGTTCAGAAAATAAAGAGGATACCGAAGGTCCCACACTACAATCCGCAGAGCAAGTTCTTCTTCTTGAACCTCTTTGGAATGAGCCTTTCTTAGCATAATTGATGGAGGAAAAATTACCAGATGACCCAACGGAAGCCAAGCGTATTGTACGCCGATCTAAGGCCTTTAGAGCATCTCTAACAGAGCCCGTAAATCCCGCGGGAACCGAACTTTTCCGGCGGATTTACGGGTTCGGGATGAAATGCGCGCAGATCAGAGCCCGTAACCATGGGCCGGCCCAAACTGGAAGTTCAGGGGCCCGAGAAACTCACCGCACAGCCCCTATTAAAAGGGTTCACGGAGAGGAGTTCGGTTCGGAAACCCTACTCCCCTCCCGTCGCTCCTCTCTCGCCGCCGCTCCGACGAGCAATCCCGGGCGCTCGGACGCCGCTCCGTCGCCACGGCCACCACCCCGCCATCCGAAATGACGCGTGCAAGACGCGTGGGTAGGGGCGGCGGCCGATCCGGCGCCGGAAGGGCAAGTCGCAGTCCGCCGGGCGTACGGGCGGAGACGGAGCGCGCCTGGCGGTTGCGCTCCGACGCCGCATGGAAGCGGGCTGGCCGCAAGTGGCCGGACCTAATGGCGCGCCGCCTTGATGCGCGCGTGGAGGCGGCTGCGGCTGCAGCTGCGGCTGGGGAAGCGGAGGCGCCCCCCGCTGCCGCCGCTGCCGCCGTTGCCCACGAGCCGCGACGATGACGACGATGCAGACGGACCACCTCTGCTCCGCGGGAGCGCCTCCGGCGCGGCGGCCATCGAGGTGGCGGCGCTCGTCCTCGCCTAGCAACCGCCGGCGGTCATAAACCCTCCACCAACGCCCGGTGACAGTATAGTCTCCGGGAAGCTTAATTTCTAGTCTAATTAGGTCCGTAGTACGTAATGTAGGTCCAATGCGAATGTATTTTGCCACTATCATTGTGAATTATGAATGAATTAAGCTTGATTGGATGAAATCGACTGCAATCGTGAAAATCGATTTCCCGCGACATTTGATTTTCGCTAGTTTGATTTAGGTTTACGGTTTCTGTTGCGCGCCGTGCCCAAATGCGCTCTCAATTCGTTTTTCGGGAGACTGAACTCAGTTTATTCGGTTCCGATAAATACGGGCTCTGCTAGAGATGCTCTTACTATAGTTGATGGCGAACTTTACACGCGCAGCATCTCTGCTATCTTTCAAAGGTGTATCGCCATTGACGATAGAAAATCTCTTCTGCGGGAAATACACGAAGGAACTCGTGGTCACCATGCAAGTAGTAGGGCCCTCGTAGCCAAAGCTTTCAGAGCAGGTTTTATTGGCCAAAGGCCGCGTCTGATGCCCGAGACTTGGTAAAAAGTGCGAGCCTTCTCAACGTTTTGCACCAAAACCACACGCGCCTGCAACAGACCTGATGACAATACCTTTGGCCTGGCCTTTTGCACAATGGGGACTCGATCAAGTTGGTCCACTGCCTAGATCATCGCCAGGATGGCACACATACCTATTGGTCGCTGTCGACAAGTTCACTAAATGGATTGAAGCCATACCAGTCAGGGATCAAACAGTTAAAACTGTTGTTAAATTCTTCAAAGAAATAACTTGTCATTTCGGTATGCCCCATAGCATCATTACAGATAATGGAAGTAATTTTGATTCCAAGGAATTCCGCAAATTCTGCGATGATGGTGGTATCAAGCTTAAATTTGCCTCGGTTGCACATCCTCAAACCAATGGTCAAGTCGAAAGGATAAATTGCTTAGTATGCGACGACATTAAAAAGTGCCTGATAGGCGCAGCTGGAGCTTGGGTCGAAGAATTACCATCTGTGCTATGGAGCCTACGGACTACACCAAACAGGTCAACCAAGTATACTCCGTTTTTCCTCGTGTACGGAGCCGAAGCTGTTTTACCAGCCGCCGTTCGTTTTGAAGCTCCCCGGGTGACTGCGTACACAGAGAAAACTTCCAATATTGCACTACAAGATGCTGTAGACCTTCTTGACGAAGCTCGGGACATTGCTTTAGCCAGGACAGCTGTATATCAACAGGCAATTCGAAATTACCACATTCAAAGAGTTCGCAACTGTGGTTTCAGCATTGGTGATATGGTTTTACGACTGAAGCAAGAAAGAACTTTGAAACTTGAATCTCCATGGGAAGGACCGTTCATAATCACTGAAGTTATATCAGGAGGAGCTTATCGTCTCAGGAATCATGCTTCAGACAAGGACGTTGACAATCCATGGAACGTCGCACACTTGCGGCGATTCTACGCATAGGACACATCTACTCTTTATTCGCTACATGAAGGCTTCTTAGTCTGTCACATATTATGAATAAAATTCTTGATTGGGCTCCTATCTTTATTAAATTCATTACTCGAACAATTGTTCGGGTCCTCTTTTATTGGCTAACTACTCCTATCGGGAGCTTCGGCTATAATTGCATGATACATAGCCAAACTCGGTAACACTCGAGGGCTACTTACAATACCGATAATTAACTAATACTCCCATCAGGAGCTATGATTATCGATACGCAATAAAGCATCCAAGCCTCAAGATAATTCGCGAGTGCTGCAGTCGATGGAAAAAAATATTACCTACAAAAAGGCTCATACCGGTGCACCGTGTGACGAAGCCAAATACATAAAGCGCCTAAATCCCTCCTTTATTCGATGGGTGTCGCTCTTACGGAACATACAAATTGACTCTGCAAATAATGCAAAATACAACGGAGTCGTCGGGTGAGCAGGCTGACTTGATCACTCAGCCGCCCTCGATAAAAACTTTTTAATCGAGCTAACAAGTTCAAAAACAAATGATGTATAAAAACACATCAAAGTACATACAGGATTACTCCTTGCAGTGCAAGGTTATAAATACATAGCTTCATGGCAGGGCTTCTTGGTTTTCTCGAGCCTTCAAATCTCTTTCGATCCCTGTTTCCATCCGAGAAATAATAGCATATGCAGGGTGTCTGGCTATGGAATAATACTGGTCTAATCTCCTATTGGCATTTGCTATGGCCTCCAAATCTAAGGTCGGATGGCAAGCTAAAACAGAGGCAAGTTCAAGCTTAGCTCCAGCTAGAAGTTCCTTCTGCACCAGCAACCGAATTCTTTCGTGATTCTTAAATCGGGTGAACAAAGCAGACAAAGTCTCGGGTGCTTGGTCCAGAGGAAACAAAGTTTTCCATACTATCAAGAGATGAGCGTGATACTTGTCAAAATAATAATGCACCTTTTCCACTCGATGCTCAAATTTAGCCACGGCTTCAGCTTTTGGTCGATTTGACCACAATTCATGCTTTGGGTTACAGACATCGATCATCGCTTCGATCTTTTCGTGGATTCACCTGTTTTCTTCTGGTTCATCGAAAGCCACGACTGTTGAAATGCAAAAAATAGTCAGCAGAAGATAACTTAGCAAGTAAGTCGATGGAAATTGGAAGGGGATCAGATACTTACAGCTTAAGCTTTCAGTAGCAGCACAGAGGCGATTTAGAGCATGCTGCTCGATTGCGGTAGCAATCTCGCTCTTCCTTTCACCAATGCTGCCATAGAGTGAAGATTGGTTATGTCTTTGTTCAATCGAGATATTTGATCGCGCAAATGACGAACAAATTCAGATTCATCGATAGCCGAAGAATTCAAAGAAGGATCATCACGGGAAGAAGTTGAAGGAATCTGCAGCACAATTTTCAACACAGAAGAACATAAAAAAAAGTCCCATCGGGAGCGCATATATTACATCCAAAAGATTGTTGGTACTGGCAACAGAGCCAGTGCGAAGCAAAGCTAGACAAAACTACATCAGGTTTAATTACAATAATGGAGCAAGAGATATTTCAAGGTTGAGCCGATGATGAATCAGGTGCACCCTTAGGCGCAGCTTTGGTCTTCTCTTCATCGACTAGCTTGAGGAGCTGGTTAGCACATATCACTGCCGACTGTTTGAAAGGCTCGAGGCTGACTAGGCAACTGTTGTCATCTACGGGCAGTGCCCCATCAGTAGTTGGAAAGTAAGAACCGCCCCAAATAGACGGGAGCGTCGCTTAAGTACCTCTATAGCCTCAGAAGAGTCGACGAAGAAAGTGTTTGCCATCTCGCCAAGGGTCTTGTTTTGGCTCATCTTCGGGAATATCATCGAGAATAGCTTGGACAAAGCCCCCTTGATTTTTTCCAAAGGACCAAGGACTTGGATATTGGAGTCAGTGGCAAGCGAAAGGGCGTCAGACATTTAATCCTCCCGAAGCTTGCGAGCACGATTGATAGGCATATCAGCAACATTTGGAAAAGTATGAATAAGAAATCCAGAAGATAGTATTAGAAAGATACCATGCATTAAGCAAAAAGGAACTTACTCAGCAAGTTTGTGATGGATTCGCGAAGAGCGCCTTCTTTTTTATCGGCTGCGATGGCAACCTCGCATCTGGCATCTTGCTCGTCCTTCATTTCTTCTTCAGCTTCTTTAGCTCATCTTTCAGCAGGACGTTCTCATTCTGAGCATCGACTGTAAGCTTGTTAGCTTCCAGCACTTGATCAGCCGAAACTTTGATGGCCTTTCAAAGCTGAGCATTTTCTGACTCTAGGCGAGTAAATTGATCAGCGAAATCTGCCACAGCGTCAACTGTGGCGAAAATCGGCTGCAAAAGAGAAGACGAAGAATCTCAGTCAAATTTGGAAATCAATCATAAAAGAATATCGAGCTGAGTGGTTTACTTACATGATCACGAGCTGTTGGAGGAGCAGGGGCGCCGGCAGAAGGGTTAACCTTCGACACAGGAACCTTAGCCACAGTCTTCCTTGAAGATGGCGTTGGATCAGCAGGCGAAGGATTCGACTCCTTGGCTGATTCGGTCTTCCCAGAGAATAACTTAGCCCTCTTTGCGAGATGAACTTCATCATCGTCATTATAACTGATTCGAAACAAGGACATACGTTACATGAATCGAAGGGACATGGTTACAAAGGGAAAAACTGGAGACTCACAGGTCCAAGTCATCTTCGACAGCAAAGAAGCCTGTCGAACTCTTCGCAGCTGGAGGAGGCGACGCAGTTTCATCGGCATCATTATCTTGTCCTCTAGGACTCAATTCAACCGTCATCATCAAGTCTTCGTTAATCCTCCCGCGCCGCATATCCCTAGTACGAGCATCCTCTTCAGGAGCTTCATCTTCTTGGACGTCGCTATCATCAAGAGCATGTTGCGCATCTTCGGTTTCCTCCGAATCGTCATCATCATCCTCTAGCTCTACCCCACTTTCGGGTGTAGGAGGGTAAGACTGAGCAACGGTGGAAGCCTGTCGATAGATAAAGAAACTGTTAAAAAGTTCGAATAAAGAAATAGAAACAACATTTGGAACAAGTGCGAAGAAGATTTCCTCGGCAGGAAGATGTTTGAGATCAAATGGAGGGAGAGCCGAAGTCAGGATAATATTGTCCTTCTGGATGAAACGAGTAAGGCGCCGCACCTCGTCACGGAGTTCCTCGTCAGACAGGTCGACTGAGCTGAGTCTCGACTTATCGTCTTTGCCGACGTACATCCATAGTTGATGAGGTCGAGACATTAATGGCTGCACTCGATGTTTTAGAAACACCGAGACCACCTCAGTACCACATATTGTCAGACCCCCTACATTCTTCAGGTCTAAGACCTTTTCGAACAGTTGATCGGATGTGGCACTTTCTTCGACAGTCAAGGTGTTCCGCCAAGATCTCTTCGGCGTAGCCACTAGGACATCTTCAAACGGGGGCAAGTTGGAGCGCCGTCCAGCTACTGGAGTATCTCGCAGATAGAACCATTTCTGTCGCCAGCCCTGGACTGATTCTTTCATCGGGTAGTCGAGGTAGTTAACCTCTTTTCTAACAACAAAGCCGACGCCGCCAACAATGGGGGGACCGTCATTGCCGTTGTGGCGTTTGACGTAGAAGATTTTCCTCCACAAGCCCCAATGGGGGTCGATGCCAAGGAACGCCTCGCACAAGGTGATAAAGAGGTGTAGGATGGAATTTGGGGTCAGCTACCAGAGCTGAATACCATAGAAAAAGAGAAGGGAGCGAAGGAACTCATGGGCAGGAAGAGAAAGCCCACGAAATAAGAAAGCGACGAACATAACAGTGAAGCCCTTGGGAGGCCTTGGGCGAGAAGATGAACCTGGGAGGCGGATGTCATCATCGGCTGATGAGATGAAGCCAAGCGTGTGTAGCTTGTTCACATCACGGTTGGAGATGGTGGAGGCGCGCCAATCGCGGCAGACCTTGCCAGCGCCTTACGAAGCACATGGTTCGGCGGTTCCCTTCCTCTTGCCCATGGTGCTTGAGTTCTTGGAAGCAGGAACAGTGGTGAGAGAAGAGATTGAGGAGGAAGATGAGCAATATGGAGGCGTAAAAAGTGAAAATAGTGAAAGGTCCTTTATTTATAGCGAGGACTGTTGGGGAATCGTGGCCATAACTCCAGCAATCGTGGGGAGGTGGACGAGGATCTGATCGTACACGTGTCCAAGTAAGAGAAACGGAACCGGTGGCCCATTACTCCCACTACGTGCGGAAATCGAGGGGGCGCCTCGGTCAATGCACAAGTACTAGTCATTTCCTAAACTGACCGCGCAGAAGTAGGGTGGGCCCGTCAGGTCACATCCTGTCAATCAAACCGCAGCAGTTGTTACGTCACCAATGATGTCATCAGAAGTATCGATTCCACATGGAGCATCTGAAGGAAATTAAAACTATCGAGTGGTTCGGCTTGAGTCTACACACGTATGCGAGCATTCATGCCTAGACTCGGGGGCTACTCCCATCGGGAGCGCTGGGCGCGCACCCGATATAATTTGGGCTCGAAGATTTTTACAAGAAAGATTACATCAGAAGTATATGAAGAAAGGTTCAAGTGATTTAGGCTAAAGTCTGCACTCGGTTGCAAGCATCCGCGCTCAGACTCGGGGGCTACTCCTATCGGGAGCACTGAGTGCACACCCGATAAAAGTTGTGAATTCAAAGGTTTTTTGCGCGGTCTAGAATCATGCTCGGGGACTTGATTCTGTGTAGGGTAATGTTGTTTTGCCATCGGCAGTTAACCGGTAAAAACCGGGCACGCTACTCAATATCCCTTATGTACTAAATCTTGCCTGGAAGAAATGAAGACCCGATAAAAGGAGAAATATTGGATGACCATTTGATGAAAGCTTCGGCAGATGAAAAACATTCGAGTAGTACAACTTGAGTCTACGCACGGTTGCAAGCATCCGTACCTAGACTCGGGGGCTACTCCCATAGGGAGCGCTGAATGCGCACCCGATAAAAGAAGACACTACTATTACAAGGAAGTCAAGATCTATCAATTAAGGTGAATATTTGACAGAAGGCATGCTTTAGTCCCTGCCCGAAGTATCTTCGGCCAAGCACTCGGGGGCTACTGATGTGGGCATTACCCTTCGGGTAACTAATGTTGCGCTACCTCTTGCGTCGTAGCCAGGGGCACATGAAGGCACTCGATGGCCAGATGGGCCACTACGTCAGTTCCAAAGAAGAATTCTTGAAGAACAAGACAAGGAGATGAAGAATACAAGGAAAGTTTAGAACCGGGACTCTTTGTAACCTAGTCGTACCCGGACAGATCTCTCGAGACCTGGTCCCCAATATAAGGGCCATGAGAGAGGCTGCCGAGGACACACACAATCTTAGTAATCATAGCCACCGCAAGTCTAGAGCTAGGTCCCTACAGAACTTAGTCTCTCGATGAGATCATAGCCGAAACCTTCGGCACCCCATTGTAACCCGATATTTTCATAATCAAGATCAGACAGGCAGGACGTAAGGGTTTTACCTCATCGAGGGCCCCGAACCTGGGTAAATCACTCTCCCCGCTTGTTTGATAACCGATGTCTCGTGTCAGCCTACATGATTCCATCTACCCTAAACCCCTTACAGAGGGCATTGCCGAGGAGTACCCTCGACACTCGGCTTATAATGCCCAATTCTTCGGAGCCACGACTACAAACATGAACACACTACTGGAAAATAGGCCAACTGTGGTGCACCAAATATGCCTTTTGTGGCACATATCTCTGTCGTCACAGTTGTCATGCGACTAGTATTTGAATTATGTGGCGCATCTCTGGGTGCGCCACCGAATTTTGAAATTCTGTGGCGCATTTTGGCCCATGCGCTACAGAATGACAAATAATTCTGTGGCGCATCTGCAGGCATGCGCCACAAAATTTTGCACCGGATTCTGTGGTGCATATCTGGGGATGCGCCACAGAATACTGCCCAGATTTTATGGCGCATCACTGTTATATGCGCCACAGAATTGTGTTTTTTCGAAAATTTTCCATTTCTGCAGTATATACTGGTATTACACAGGGAATATACTGGTATATACAAGAAATACATAGCATTATACAGAAATAACATGAATACTCACAAATGACACACAAATAACACGATGCACACAAATCTTCATCATTACATTATTTAGATCCAAATTATTACACAAGTACATCACAAATGTTCATCGTTGCATGCATGTCTTAGTCACCGGCCACCTAGACTAAAGTAAAGTAGAGTACAACCGTGTGGGGCCCCGGACTAGCAGTCCGAAACACCCGTTATGCATACACATTCACGATCCCATGATCAGTGTGTCGTGAAAGCATAACCGAACTGGTATCAAATACATCATCCATTACAAGCATCGAATAAAAAGATTACAACAGGTCACATGACCAATACTTACATAAGAGCCGCAAAGGCAGGAGATCAACAGTCACACAACGGAAATACTTCAGAGGAAAGCGCTCGCATGGCCCAAGTCATGCCATAACCCTACAGGCAACTGACTGGGAAGACGTTCCTAGCTCGCATAGACATCGTCAACTTCTTCTTCATCTATCGAACTCCACCAAGTCTGGCCAAGTAAATAGCCAGGGACAAAGCCATGAGTACATTATGAATTGTACTCGCAAACCACCTTAGAGAGAAGTAAAGGATATGCAATTTGGCAGTAGCAAGGAGTAGGCACTATACTAGGGCGACAAGGAGCGAGAGGTTGTTCCTCTCGAGAGTATGACATCTCTATATCTTTGTTGAAAACCTTTTTGAAAACAAGTTTCTTTTGAAGACTAAATAGGTAAGGGTGACCCATTTTCCTTTCCGGCCATCTCATATGGCCAAAACAATTTTTCCAACTTTCCACCGTACCTCCCGAGTACATTTTTCCACCAGTCCCACTGGCATCCTTTTCCCGAAACATTTTTGAGAAAACACTTTATAAACCAAAACTTTCCTCTAATGCCACGTACCGCCATTCCCATGTCCATAACCGCGGACACGGCTATTCGAATAGATTTACACTCTGCAGAGGTTGTACACTTTTCCCACAAGATCCGAATACTCATCGTGTGGGCATCATCCCTGCATAATGACATATGCCACGACAAATACCCGATCGTAGTTTTTCGCCTGCTCGCCTTAGCCTAAGACATGCCGCCTAGAGTTGTACCTCCCAACACCAGAGTTCGAGGGGTCGTTTACCCAGGAGTAGCAAGTTCCCCGACCAGCTCGACCCTCCGGAATGCCGCGACCAACTGCGGGGCATTATTCAATGGGAGCTCATAGGTTGTACCCCTGCCATCTGAAAAGAAGGAAAGGCATCCCCAGTACGTCGGGAAGGCCCTGGTCGATAGGTGTCCATGCTCGGACTACCCCTTACATTTGCAGGACCCAAACTAAGGCGAGACAAACTACTACACTACGCCCCGTCCCACTAAAGGGTAACGTGGTTGTACCGGCTAGGTCCGGTTTCGTACCATGGTCACCAAGGTTTTTCGAAAACAACTTTTCATCTCCCTTTGCCTCCAACGAATATCTTTCATAAACCTTTTTGTATTTCATAAAACCACACTTGGGCCGGGTTGCCCCTTTCCAAGGTTTTCAAAGAACTTCCTTTCTTGAAACCTTTTTCATAAAACATCTTTTTCAAAGGGCTCCCAACCTATAGTCCAACTTTATTTGAAAAGCGGCGAAGAGAGGATATGGTGTTAAGCACAATATCACTACCAGGATTGTCCAGTAGGTATCAACGAGGGTTGCACCCATAAGGGTGGAATTATAAAACTCCGAGTGGCGTGACCACTCACATAAATAAATAAACCATGCAATTTATAAAACTGGTAATAATGCAAGAGTAAGATAATTAGGTCAATGGTATGCATCAAGAGGTGGCTTGCCTTGGTTGGCTATCCGTCCCCGGACTTTATCTTCATGAATCATCTCCTCTTCCTTCCTCTTCGAATTCCTCACACGGATCCTCTCCTTCTCCGGTAGCGTTCGCATTCTAACGTCGCAAAATAAAAGGCGAACAATCAACACATAGCCATAGTAGAAACCACTCACTCAATATATTAGCAACCATTCAATCAAAGGAACTAACCAAATAAATCAAATAGCGCCTATGGCAAGATTCTATTTATAAAAGGACCATTTTTATCGTCACTAGAAAAGGCCTTAACAAAACAACTTTTAGCTAAAAATGCTCTAGCTCACATCAAGATATAATCCTCGGAAGTAATGGCAGGTAATGAATCTTGAAAACCACCAGAAAGGGTCTGGTGCAAAAGTTTATTACAAAACATTTTTTTTTTAAAAAAACAACCCAGTTTCCCTATGGGTAAAATAAGCACTAGCACCAAATTAATAGGCCACTCCAGAATAATGCACATCAAGTTTTGATAAAATAACAGAGAGTTAATCTTGACTTTATAAAGCTACAGAAATTGGATTCGCTAAATTCGGGTTTTTAAAACAAAAGTTATGATTTTTATAAAACCAAAAATGACTTAGGAACCAATTAAATGGTCTAAATCTTTCCGTGAGTCACAAAAATGCATGCAACACCTATACTGGAAGCTAGTAACATGTGTAACTCATATGCACTGTAATTTTTCAAAAATAAACTTTTTAAATATTTTTAAACATTTTGACAAGCTAGAAACTATAGCCAACCATTTTCAGTGGCACACCGTCTTCAGAGCATATCCAATCAGTAACAAACATATCACTGTATAGGTAATGAAAAATGTGATCTACCGAAATTGGTTTGGTATTTTTCTGAACTATAGAACAATTTACACAATTTTTTATACTAAAAAGGTACCCTGTTTTGGTTATTAAATTTCCAGAAATTAAATAAATCTCACAAAAATATTTCCTTTGGCACACTAGTAGCCTAAGGTGTTACCTAGCACTGGGATTTGGGTTTGTTTCAAAACCTATTTTATTTTTCAAAATAAAAATCACACAAAGACCTACTGGACAGATCTGAATCTATTAACCATGCAAAATCCAGAAAACTCCTGCATGTAAGACCCCTGCCAAAATAAAGGTAATGACTTCTACTGCACAACAAAATTGTTTTCACACAAAAATAGTTCACCAAGTTCACACAATAATTAAAATACTCTAACAGCAACATTTCAGTAGAGCAATTATCAGCACAAAAGTAAAATAAAAAAAACACATGCATGCAATACTGGTTGGTAAGGAATTTGTTTAGGAGTATTTATAAATTTGAATCACTCAATTTGAAGCTAATATGATTTTTTAAAACGATTAAAACCTAAGCTGCATCTCACAGGGTAATATTTGCTGAGAGAGAAAAAGGAAAAAGAGAACTAGGCCGAAACCCTGGCTCGGGCCAGATCCGGCCCAGCTCTCTACGTGCGCACGGGCGACGATTGGCAGGCGTGCGGCCCATCATGGCTTGGGCGGGGCCCGCCTGCATGCATCCATGCGACGGCTACGGGCGGCGCGCAACGAGAGCCAAAGATACAGAAAAACGGCGGCGCGGCCGCGTCTCCGCGACGGAGGCGAGACAGGGGCAAGGCGATGCTCACCGGCGGTAGACGGGGATGCGAAGCGGAGGCTCGGGCGCGCGGTACTCCAGGTCGCGGACGGTCGGCGAGAAGCTCCGTACTGGCGCGGATGAACTCCGTCGACGGCGATCTTCAAGCGGGCGGGAGTCGCAGCAATGGCGGAGGAGACGTGGAGGTCGGCGAGGAGAGGCGCAGAGGCCGATATGACGCAGCGGCTTGCGGACGAGGCCGTGCTCCTCGACGAAAACAGCGACGGAGCTCAACGGCAGCCACGTTCTCGCGGCGCTCGACGGCGACGGTGCAGAAGCTCACCGACGGCAATCGGGATGAAGGAGATGGGGCCTATGCCGACACGAGGACGACGCGGAGAACATCGCAGCACGCCCAGACCGTCTCGAACGTGCAGGCTCGCTTCATGCATGACGTCGACCCGGACGGTGTCGACGAGCGCGACGTCGGCGCGGACGCGGCCGGACTCAACGGCAACGAAGCTCAGGCGAGCTGCAAGGAAAACGCAGGGGTAGTTAGGTCGAGGAGGGAGTGCAGCAAAGTGTGGGTCAAGGAGAAGGGCAGAGAGATGGCGGCGGCCTCAGCCACGACGATGACGATGCCGGCTTCGGTTCGGTTCTCTTCGTCGGCGAGGAAGAGACGGAGCAGGACTCCATATTCCGCTGTTCTGAGAGATGCAGAGGAGTGAGAGGATAGAAGTGGGACAACGGAGGGCGAAGGGGAGCTCAGGGTCGAGTTAAAAAGGCAGAGTGGTGGTGCACCGTGGTCAGGGTGTAGGCGATCATAGGCGACGTTCTGCGGTGCCTGATTGGGCGGGCGAGGCGGTGGTAACGTGCACTTCGCGACGGGAGGTGTGAGACACAGGCCCCGTGTAGCTCGGACGCGAGCTGGCTGACCAGGAACCGATGATCTCTGTTTATAGGTGAAGGTGTTCGATAAGTGGCATCCGTGGAAAGAGAGCAAGAGGGAGGGTGCTGGGCACTAGATGGTGTCACAGTTCCGTGCCTTGCAGGCTTAGAGCGATGGACGTAACAGGGGAGGAGGCTATGAGCGGGAACGCCGGGGCGTCCACAGATGGGGTGATCACGGGGGAGTGACGTGAGAGATGTGGTGTAGCGGCAGCCTCAGACGCATGCTCGTCTGATAAAGGAGTGACAGGAAGGTGTCGTGGCGCGGTGGTGAGTGCTGGAGTGTGCTCGATCGCCCTGCCCAAAAGAGAGGTGCCAAATGGGCACGGACAAGGATGGAGAGCTAGGGTAGGCTGTGGTAGCTTCCAAGACAATTCATAGGCGAGTGGGGTACTGCTACTCGTGCTAGAACTGACTAGAGAGGAAAGCGGGGTTGCAGCAAAAGCTTGGTTCGTTTCTTGACGTCGGTCATGCATCTACCTTCTCCATTCTCTCCAAGAGGAAAAGAACAAGGGAGTACTGTAGCATGCTGCAGCTGTGCTGTTGAGGTCGACCAGAGAGGAGGGTAGGGGAGACAAGGTGCAGCTGAGCTATAGGGTTGGCAAGAAGCAAGAGAGGGAGATGCCACTAATGCCCATGCATGGCTCGGCCTCCTCATGCCCACGTTCTAGCTTAAAAGCAAATGGCCACAAGGTTGTGCAAGGACGACATGGGAAGGATTATAAACGTGGAGAAGTCATGAGATGGTTTGGTGGTGTTCCAAAAAGAAAAGAATGAGAGGGATTGGAGTCACAAGCAAGGGGCTAGTCATGGTCGGCCTTTCCATCTTAGTCCATCAAAATCTGGCAAGGATAGATTGTGCAAGGGCAAAGTATGTCCATCAAGTTCTTGAGTAGGTGATGGTGTCACTTTGGTGGCTTAGATGATACATAGAATAATATATGCATGGGTAGAGATGAAAATATGGTGTGATGATAGCGGGTATCAACCTCGAAAAAAAAAATGATAGCGGGCATCACGATGGAAATTGTTTTCATAACTTGTTAAGAGTATAAACAAAATTGGTAGGAAGTTCATTTGAACTAGATTGTGGAAACAAAAGAGAAAGAAACGGAGAACTTTTGAGTTCAAAAATGCCTTACTTACAATACTGTGCAAAGTAGAGTTTTTGTCAAAATAAATAGACAAATGAAAGTGCACGGGAAGGCGTAGTTGCAATTCCCATGCATTTGGTAAAACGAAAGATGGAATAAATAAACTAATTTTCTAGAAATTATTTTTGAATGGGAAAGATGTGATAAACATATCAGCAACACTTCCTAATTTTATTTGAGAAAAAGGTTTTAAAATAGTTTGACAATACAACATAATAGTTTTTGAAGTTAGGGTAGGGAAGAATAGGGTTTTAGGGTTTTTAGGAAATTTGGAGGGAAACTCCAAATTTTAAAATGGGAGTTGAGGTCAAGAATGATTTAAGAGTAGAGTTCAATGATTTTGGGAGATAGAGATACATGAGATTATTCTTTTAATGGTAAAATAATCATCTAACATGATTATGCATAGATGGAGTGATGATGTTAATATATAGATCAGGGAGATGTATTAATGGCAAGGATAATTCCATGATATTTGATCAAATATCAAATAGTCTAAGAATTTAATTTTGGTTGTCTATGGCCTTCACTTGATTTAAAGTAAATAAGAAATTTCATTTGAAATTAATGAAAGTGGGAGAGATTTTTAGAAAGAGTTGAATGACCCAAGGTTTTAGTAAAAAGGAAATACGGATCAGTCCGTTTTATTTTAGGCAACCAACTGCATATAAAAGCTCTTATAAAAATTTGAAGGTACACAAAGTAAGGGTGAGACATTTGGCAAATACTTAGAGTAAAAATAAAATAACTTTAGAAACCATTTTTGTGATATTATGATCTGAAGGTAACCATAGTCAATATACAAGAAAATATGTTTGGCAAGATCTTTTGAAAATAAAATTTTGACTCATAGAGCAAAACAAAGAGGTTTGTAATTTTCAAAATGTTCAACTAATTTTGAAGAGAGGGAGTTAAGGTACTACAAGAGTGGCCATAGCTTAAGTGTTTCTCTTGAGACTTGAGGATGTGGGTTGAGATACTTCACTTAACACTATTTATCAACCATCACTCATCAAACAAAGTCAGACAAGCATTTCAAATCAAAACAGATCAATACACGCAGAACATAAAAAGTTTTTGTTCCCCCTGATTTTTGCACTTTGTACAACTAAACAAGGTTGCAAAAGTTGGGGTGTTACAGATCCTTCCCCCCTTAAAATAATCTCGTCCCGAGATTACTAGGTGTAAAACTAGAGAGGGTTTTATAGGTTAACTCAAGTTAGACTCCATCTTCCGGTAGACGTGCCGTTGTTGGAGAATCACAGCTTCAGCTTCTGAGAGACACGGTAGATTTCTGTCGAGGAGAAGATTTGCGAAGAGGTTGACTTCTCCGTGCAGATGTTAGTTTTGCAGCTTCCTAATAATGCTAGAGGGGTCATCGATTTTTGGACAGTTAGAGCATCCTAACGGTGCTTTCGAAGGGTCGAAATTTTTAGGGTTAGTTTCAAATTTTTAGTGGAAGACAAAGTCTTCCACCCTTAAGATTGTTCATAGGGTGTTCGGAGAACTCCGAGCTTCAGCCGTGGGGTCCTGTCAGGCGCTCTTGAGGAAGTCATCGATCTCCCGTCTTGAGTTGAAGAGCCTTCAGGGGCGAAGTGCAGTTCGTGGCTTCAAGATGCATACACAACGTTTATTGCTCTACAAAGCGCTCATTAAGTTAGTAAGTCAGCGGAACTCCTGGTGGGTCTTCACATAAAGCAGCGACAACAGTTGTCGAAAACAGTCTTCAGCTTTAGGGTTGGTGTTCGTTAAAGTACACCAAATCTTGAGTCTTGAGTTGTCTTCAAGGGCTTCACTTGATGAGGGCCAGATGGACCTTGTAGAGTAACTTGGCTTCGATGCCACCACTCACTTAGCTCGTTAGGTGGTGCGTCAGATTAGTATGGCTTCATCTTCTCGTGAAGTTGCAGTCGATCTTGAAGGCACTGGCTTCTGCTTCCTTGGCGTCGCAGGGTGTCTTCGGTTGAATGGCGCACTAAGTTGGGGACTCCAGGAAAACAGGGTTTGATCTAGTTGTTACCTAAGTTAGAGTTAGGGTTCTCCGTTAGCTTTTCAAACTAACAGTTAGAATTTCTACCCGAATATTGCCCGAATGCGAGGAAAACATCTTAGGGAGTGTTTCCTAGACAGGATTACCACACAGAAAGGGTTTTTCAGGACGAAAAGCCAAAACAAGCATACACACAAAAAGCAATCGCAAGCATTCAAGCAACAAATTCACAACACCACAAGAAATCATGAAAACCACACGAGGTATTTCAAGTACCCAAGGAAACCTAATACGCAGGGGTAGCTCAATCGAAGCAATTAAGTTTTTCCTATCCATCCTATTGGCTTGGGTTGGTCAGAGATGCAGATGTCTTCATGTTGCTGATATTGGCTTCAACATTGATTCTTGTAGCAGTTGGTGGTAAAGCAGGCCTGATGTTGAGCCGTCGATGTTGAGTCGGGGGCGAAAACTGCGTAGATCTTCTGGTCTCAACTCGGAGGGGTAATTGCTGAGGAGCTCCATGGATGACAACTCTTTGTGACGGGCCTAAAAATTACTAGTCAAGAACTGAGGACTTGATCCCTGACGACTGCAAAATTTTAAGTCCAACGAGGAACAAGGTCAGCTCCTTGATAGACTTTTGTGTCAACCAAAGACATGATCTTATTATTCCCATATGCATACGGCTAAGTCGGCATCCAATCTTCAGTAGCTGCAGTCGGAGATACTTGAGACTTTCTGAAGGGTTGATCCATCTTCGTCTTCGACTCTCCTAGTCTGAGTTGGGGACATCGTCCAACATCTATTTTTTTGGAAGAGGAGGAGATAGTAGAGTAAGAAGTTTCCAAAGCCTTTAAAAAAAATCAGAGAGCGAGGTAAAAATGAGAAGTTTTTAAAGAGGTAAGAAAGGTAGAAGCTAAGCTTCTAGTTATTTAGGAAACTAAGTTTTGTAAATAGTTTTACCAAAGTAGGATTTTCCTAACTGGCGTCCATGCTAACTAAGGTCTCCTACAGTCAGGATGGCTCTGATACCAGCTCTGTGGGGCCCCGGACTAGCAGTCCGAAACACCCGTTATGCATACACATTCACGATCCCATGATCAGTGTGTCGTGAAAGCATAACCGAACTGGTATCAAATACATCATCCATTACAGTACCGAATAAAAAGATTACAACAGGTCACATGACCAATACTTACATAAGAGCCGCAAAGGCAGGAGATCAACAGTCACACAACGGAAATACTTCAGAGGAAAGCGCTCGCATGGCCCAAGTCATGCCATAACCCTACAGGCAACTGACTGGGAAGACATTCCTAGCTCGCATAGACATCGTCAACTTCTTCTTCATCTATCGAACTCCACCAAGTCTGGCCAAGTAAATAGCCAGGGACAAAGCCATGAGTACATTATGAATTGTACTCGCAAACCACCTTAGAGAGAAGTAAAGGATATGCAATTTGGCAGTAGCAAGGAGTAGGCACTATACTAGGGCGACAAGGAGCGAGAGGTTGTTCCTCTCGAGAGTATGACATCTCTATATCTTTGTTGAAAACCTTTTTGAAAACAAGTTTCTTTTGAAGACTAAATAGGTAAGGGTGACCCATTTTCCTTTCCGGCCATCTCATATGGCCAAAACAATTTTTCCAACTTTCCACCGTACCTCCCAGGTACATTTTTCCACCAGTCCCACTGGCATCCTTTTCCCGAAACATTTTTGAGAAAACACTTTATAAACCAAAACTTTCCTCTAATGCCACGTACCGCCATTCCCATGTCCATAACCGCGGACACGGCTATTCGAATAGATTTACACTCGCGAGAGGTTGTACACTTTCCCCACAAGATCCGAATACTCATCGTGTGGGCATCATCCCTGCATAATGACATATGCCACGACAAATACCCGATCGTAGTTTTTCGCCTGCTCGCCTTAGCCTAAGACATGCCGCCTAGAGTTGTACCTCCCAACACCAGAGTTCGAGGGGTCGTTTACCCAGGAGTAGCAAGTTCCCCGACCAGCTCGACCCTCCGGAATGCCGCGACCAACTGCGGGGCATTATTCAATGGGAGCTCATAGGTTGTACCCCTGCCATCCGAAAAGAAGGAAAGGCATCCCCGATACGTCGGGAAGGCCCGGTCGATAGGTGTCCATGCTCGGACTACCCCTTACATTTGCGGGACCCAAACTAAGGCGAGACAAACTACTACACTACGCCCCGTCCCACTAAAGGGTAATGTGGTTGTACTGGCTAGGTCCGGTTTCGTACTATGGTCACCAAGGTTTTTCGAAAACAACTTTTCATCTCCCTTTGCCTCCAGCAATATCTTTCATAAACCTTTTTGTATTTCATAAAACCACACTTGGGCCGGGTTGCCCCTTTCCAAGGTTTTCAAAGAACTTCCTTTCTTGAAACCTTTTTCATAAAACATCTTTTTCAAAGGGCTCCCAACCTATAGTCCAACTTTATTTGAAAAGCGGCGAAGAGAGGATATGGTGTTAAGCACAATATCACTACCAGGATTGTCCAGTAGGTATCAACGAGGGTTGCACCCATAAGGGTGGAATTATAAAACTCCGAGTGGCGTGACCACTCACATAAATAAATAAACCATGCAATTTATAAAACTGGTAATAATGCAAGAGTAAGATAATTAGGTCAATGGTATGCATCAAGAGGTGGCTTGCCTTGGTTGGCTATCTGTCCCTGGACTTTATCTTCATGAATCATCTCCTCTTCCTTCCTCTTCGAATTCCTCACACAGATCCTCTCCTTCTCCGGTAGCGTTCGCATTCTAACGTCGCAAAATAAAAGGCGAACAATCAACACATAGCCATAGTAGAAACCACTCACTCAATATATTAGCAACCATTCAATCAAAGGAACTAACCAAATAAATCAAATAGCGCCTATGGCAAGATTCTATTTATAAAAGGACCATTTTTATCGTCACTAGAAAAGGCCTTAACAAAACAACTTTTAGCTAAAAATGCTCTAGCTCACATCAAGATATAATCCTCGGAAGTAATGGCAGGTAATGAATCTTGAAAACCACCAGAAAGGGTCTGGTGCAAAAGTTTATTACAAAACATTTTTTTTTTAAAAAAACAACCCAGTTTCCCTATGGGTAAAATAAGCACTAGCACCAAATTAATAGGCCACTCTAGAATAATGCACATCAAGTTTTGATAAAATAACAGAGAGTTAATCTTGACTTTATAAAGCTACAGAAATTGGATTCGCTAAATTCGGGTTTTTAAAACAAAAGTTATGATTTTTATAAAACCAAAAATGACTTAGGAACCAATTAAATGGTCTAAATCTTTCCGTGAGTCACAAAAATGCATGCAACACCTATACTGGAAGCTAGTAACATGTGTAACTCATATGCACTGTAATTTTTCAAAAATAAACTTTTTAAATATTTTTAAACATTTTGACAAGCTAGAAACTATAGCCAACCATTTTCAGGGCACACCGTCTTCAGAGCATATCCAATCAGTAACAAACATATCACTGTATAGGTAATGAAAAATGTGATCTACCGAAATTGGTTTGGTATTTTTCTGAACTATAGAACAATTTACACAATTTTTTATACTAAAAAGGTACCCTGTTTTGGTTATTAAATTTCCAGAAATTAAATAAATCTCACAAAAATATTTCCTTTGGCACACTAGTAGCCTAAGGTGTTACCTAGCACTGGGATTTGGGTTTGTTTCAAAACCAATTTTATTTTTCAAAATAAAAATCACACAAAGACCTACTGGACAGATCTGAATCTATTAACCATGCAAAATCCAGAAAACTCCTGCATGTAAGACCCCTGCCAAAATAAAGGTAATGACTTCTACTGCACAACAAAATTGTTTTCACACAAAAATAGTTCACCAAGTTCACACAATAATTAAAATACTCTAACAGCAACATTTCAAGTAGAGCAATTATCAGCACAAAAGTAAAATAAAAAAAACACATGCATGCAATACTGGTTGGTAAGGAATTTGTTTAGGAGTATTTATAAATTTGAATCACTCAATTTGAAGCTAATATGATTTTTTAAAACGATTAAAACCTAAGCTGCATCTCACAGGGTAATATTTGCTGAGAGAGAAAAAGGAAAAAGAGAACTAGGCCGAAACCCTGGCTCGGGCCAGATCCGGCCCAGCTCTCTACGTGCGCACGGGCGACGATTGGCAGGCGTGCGGCCCATCATGGCTTGGGCGGGGCCCGCCTGCATGCATCCATGCGACGGCTACGGGCGGCGCGCAACGAGAGCCAAAGATACAGAAAAACGGCGGCGCGGCCGCGTCTCCGCGACGGAGGCGAGACAGGGGCAAGGCGATGCTCACCGGCGGTAGACGGGGATGCGAAGCGGAGGCTCGGGCGCGCGGTACTCCAGGTCGCGGACGGTCGGCGAGAAGCTCCGTACTGGCGCGGATGAACTCCGTCGACGGCGATCTTCAAGCGGGCGGGAGTCGCAGCAATGGCGGAGGAGACGTGGAGGTCGGCGAGGAGAGGCGCAGAGGCCGATATGACGCAGCGGCTTGCGGACGAGGCCGTGCTCCTCGACGAAAACAGCGACGGAGCTCAACGGCAGCCACGTTCTCGCGGCGCTCGACGGCGACGGTGCAGAAGCTCACCGACGGCAATCGGGATGAAGGAGATGGGGCCTATGCCGACACGAGGACGACGCGGAGAACATCGCAGCACGCCCAGACCGTCTCGAACGTGCAGGCTCGCTTCATGCATGACGTCGACCCGGACGGTGTCGAGCGCGACGTCGGCGCGGACGCGGCCGGACTCAACGGCAACGAAGCTCAGGCGAGCTGCAAGGAAAACGCAGGGGTAGTTAGGTCGAGGAGGGAGTGCAGCAAAGTGTGGGTCAAGGAGAAGGGCAGAGAGATGGCGGCGGCCTCAGCCACGACGATGACGATGCCGGCTTCGGTTCGGTTCTCTTCGTCGGCGAGGAAGAGACGGAGCAGGACTCCATATTCCGCTGTTCTGAGAGATGCAGAGGAGTGAGAGGATAGAAGTGGGACAACGGAGGGCGAAGGGGAGCTCAGGGTCGAGTTAAAAAGGCAGAGTGGTGGTGCACCGTGGTCAGGGTGTAGGCGATCATAGGCGACGTTCTGCGGTGCCTGATTGGGCGGGCGAGGCGGTGGTAACGTGCACTTCGCGACGGGAGGTGTGAGACACAGGCCCCGTGTAGCTCGGACGCGAGCTGGCTGACCAGGAACCGATGATCTCTGTTTATAGGTGAAGGTGTTCGATAAGTGGCATCCGTGGAAAGAGAGCAAGAGGGAGGGTGCTGGGCACTAGATGGTGTCACAGTTCCGTGCCTTGCAGGCTTAGAGCGATGGACGTAACAGGGGAGGAGGCTATGAGCGGGAACGCCGGGGCGTCCACAGATGGGGTGATCACGGGGGGAGTGACGTGAGAGATGTGGTGTAGCGGCAGCCTCAGACGCATGCTCGTCTGATAAAGGAGTGACAGGAAGGTGTCGTGGCGCGGTGGTGAGTGCTGGAGTGTGCTCGATCGCCCTGCCCAAAAGAGAGGTGCCAAATGGGCACGGACAAGGATGGAGAGCTAGGGTAGGCTGTGGTAGCTTCCAAGACAATTCATGGGCGAGTGGGGTACTGCTACTCGTGCTAGAACTGACTAGAGAGGAAAGCGGGGTTGCAGCAAAAGCTTGGTTCGTTTCTTGCCGTCGGTCATGCATCTACCTTCTCCATTCTCTCCAAGAGGAAAAGAACAAGGGAGTACTGTAGCATGCTGCAGCTGTGCTGTTGAGGTCGACCAGAGAGGAGGGTAGGGGAGACAAGGTGCAGCTGAGCTATAGGGTTGGCAAGAAGCAAGAGAGGGAGATGCCACTAATGCCCATGCATGGCTCGGCCTCCTCATGCCCACGTTCTAGCTTAAAAGCAAATGGCCACAAGGTTGTGCAAGGACGACATGGGAAGGATTATAAACGTGGAGAAGTCATGAGATGGTTTGGTGGTGTTCCAAAAAGAAAAGAATGAGAGGGATTGGAGTCACAAGCAAGGGGCTAGTCATGGTCGGCCTTTCCATCTTAGTCCATCAAAATCTGGCAAGGATAGATTGTGCAAGGGCAAAGTATGTCCATCAAGTTCTTGAGTAGGTGATGGTGTCACTTTGGTGGCTTAGATGATACATAGAATAATATATGCATGGGTAGAGATGAAAATATGGTGTGATGATAGCGGGTATCAACCTCGAAAAAAAAAAATGATAGCGGGCATCACGATGGAAATTGTTTTCATAACTTGTTAAGAGTATAAACAAAATTGGTAGGAAGTTCATTTGAACTAGATTGTGGAAACAAAAGAGAAATAAACGGAGAACTTTTGAGTTCAAAAATGCCTTACTTACAATACTGTGCAAAGTAGAGTTTTTGTCAAAATAAATAGACAAATGAAAGTGCACGGGAAGGCGTAGTTGCAATTCCCATGCATTTGGTAAAACGAAAGATGGAATAAATAAACTAATTTTCTAGAAATTATTTTTGAATGGGAAAGATGTGATAAACATATCAGCAACACTTCCTAATTTTATTTGAGAAAAAGGTTTTAAAATAGTTTGACAATACAACATAATAGTTTTTGAAGTTAGGGTAGGGAAGAATAGGGTTTTAGGGTTTTTAGGAAATTTGGAGGGAAACTCCAAATTTTAAAATGGGAGTTGAGGTCAAGAATGATTTAAGAGTAGAGTTCAATGATTTTGGGAGATAGAGATACATGAGATTATTCTTTTAATGGTAAAATAATCATCTAACATGATTATGCATAGATGGAGTGATGATGTTAATATATAGATCAGGGAGATGTATTAATGGCAAGGATAATTCCATGATATTTGATCAAATATCAAATAGTCTAAGAATTTAATTTTGGTTGTCTATGGCCTTCACTTGATTTAAAGTAAATAAGAAATTTCATTTGAAATTAATGAAAGTGGGAGAGATTTTTAGAAAGAGTTGAATGACCCAAGGTTTTAGTAAAAAGGAAATACGGATCAGTCCGTTTTATTTTAGGCAACCAACTGCATATAAAAGCTCTTATAAAAATTTGAAGGTACACAAAGTAAGGGTGAGACATTTGGCAAATACTTAGAGTAAAAATAAAATAACTTTAGAAACCATTTTTGTGATATTATGATCTGAAGGTAACCATAGTCAATATACAAGAAAATATGTTTGGCAAGATCTTTTGAAAATAAAATTTTGACTCATAGAGCAAAACAAAGAGGTTTGTAATTTTCAAAATGTTCAACTAATTTTGAAGAGAGGGAGTTAAGGTACTACAAGAGTGGCCATAGCTTAAGTGTTTCTCTTGAGACTTGAGGATGTGGGTTGAGATACTTCACTTAACACTATTTATCAACCATCACTCATCAAACAAAGTCAGACAAGCATTTCAAATCAAAACAGATCAATACACGCAGAACATAAAAAGTTTTTGTTCCCCCTGATTTTTGCACTTTGTACAACTAAACAAGGTTGCAAAAGTTGGGGTGTTACAAACCGCGGTGGCGGCGAGTAAGAGGGGGACCAAGAACTTCAGCCGGTTCTTATTCTTCCCCACGTGTCCCCTCCAATGTGCTACCGCCTCCTCTCTAGTCGCGTATCCCTTGTAGTTGTTTCCGCTGAACTTATGCACCTGCTCGAGACAATCCTGCCACTCCTTGTAGACACCTGGAACCTGACCCTTGTACACAACGTACGTCGGCATATCTATTGACAAGGCATATTAGTATATCATATTAGTACATCAAGCATATATGTTGATAAATATTAGAGCAAAGCAAATAGTAAAGTCGAACACGATAACAACGACCATTTAAGTTTGCGACGTGCACACACAAGATGATGCCCATCGATACACACAAACCAATGAACATAGTACTTAGAGTTCACGAACCACACACAAGACGACGTCCATCGATATATACACACAAACCGATGAAGATAGTACTTAGAGTTTATGACCCACACACACTAAGTCAAGGAGCTGTGGCCTCGCAGGGCTCCAGGAACGGCTTGTACAAATCTTTTGTATTCCACCACATCCTACTGTCACCCTGCGCTTTGAGGCGATTTTCGATGTCCCTCCTACATAATGCTCTACCCTGGTGTAAGAGCCCTCCCCCTGTGACGACATCTTCAAGGATGATATGTGATAACTTGACCTGGGTAGCATGGAAGTCTTCTCTGAGGTCACCATCGTTGATCCGCGTTAACTTTTCGGCCCATCCTCAGAGAGAAGATGGCAGCAATAAGTTCTGGCTATCCCGGACAAACCCTTTTAGGTGATGCATGACGTAGAAGGCCTCCAGAGTGCTGTCAGTTGGCTGCTTGACACAGGGGAACTCGAACACGTGCTTGAACTTGTATGAAGGAAGTTTTCAAGTGTAGGGAGAGAAGAATGATGTGATGAGATGAAGAATGGACAAAAGCTCAAGCTTGGGGATGACCCTTAACTCCAAGAAATATCCAAGAGGTACAAGCGTCAAAGCTTGGGGATGCCCAAGGCATCTCCTCTTCATCGACAAAGCAACATGTCATCTCTCTATGCGCTATATTTTTATTGCTTCATACACTATGTGTTGTTCTTGGAGCGTCTTTATTTTTGTTTTTAGTTTTTTTTGTTTTGTTTTGTTTTCTGTAGCATATCTTGGACTGGTACATTTGTTTTGGAGAAAGACCCGCTCCATTTTAATTGCGTAGAACGCTCTAGTTTTCGCTGTTATTGTTCTGCGAGTGTTCTGGTTTTCTAGTACTGTGTTTAGCTCTTGTTATTTCACTTGAATTTTGTTCAGAGCTAATTAGTATTCTTGATTTGTGTATGATTAGCTCTCTGGTCCATAATGTATTTCATCTCTTAGAGCTATTTCAAATAAGTTGATTGGTGTTGGACACGAGTAAAATGTTTCATGTCTATAGTGATGCAAAAGGAAGCTTGTCTAGACTGTAGCATAGACTTTGGCATGTCATGTTGGATGTTATTCTTTTCATATGCTTAGTATTTATTGTTGTAGCATGAATTGTTTCAAATGGCTGAGAGTGCATAATGTGTCATTGAAAGAATCATGTGTTGTTTCCATCGTAAAAGCATAAATATTGTGGTATTCTACTTTGATGCTTTATTGGGTTGACTTGGCGCATGCTTATACCATGTTATGACTATTAACCAGTCATTTTTTGACTTGTAATATCACTTTATGCTTTGATTGATAATGTTTTGTCACTATGCATGATTATGGTCATTACTGCTCTCTTAGTTGATCGCTCCCAGTCTTTTGCTAGCCTTCGCCTGTGCTAAATATGATCTCTACTCGTGCATCCAAACACCATGAAACAAAGTTTGCCAATTGTGTCCACCATATCTACCTAGTAGCATTATTGTTATTCCAAGTAATTCATCATGTTTTTATTTATCTTCCAAATTAAATTTTGGCATGAGAAAATTAGTCAGTAAAGCTCTCACGAACTTGATGGCACACTTACTTTCTTGCACTTAATAAACTTGATCATTGTTCCTATCTTATGAAGTTTATATGTTCGCAAATTGCAAGTTGGGAGTTAGTATAACCATGTTTTCATGGGGAACACTTTCGACATTGCACTTATATTTAGTTGATGACATGTTCTTTTGTTTATGGATGCCTAGCGGTGCGAAATAAAATGGAAACTTGTAAGTCCATGGAGTTTGTATATGAGTTAGGGAAACGCCAGGGCCGCTAACCTAAACCATGCATCATTCATGGTCGAAATTTACAACTAAACCATAGTGAGCATTCTATGAAGCATTTTCAATAAAAAGCTATACTCAAAGTAAATAAAAAATTGCTGAGATGCTCATTGTCTGTTTGTCTTGTCATTTTGGCATGGGATTGCTCCTACAAGAGTACCTCCATATCATTGGGCAAGAGGTACCCCATTGGCGATTCTCAATGATACATGTATACTTACAATGACAAGAACTTATTTGGGACCTAAGTTGAGTAGCATGAGGTTTAGGTACTCGCATTCAAGGGGCATGAGATTTTCAATTTGTGATTTGCAAGCATATAGCTCATATTTGATTCACATTAACTTTAACCCTTCAAGATGCTTATGATAGGGGCAATGAAAGCTCAAAGCTAATGAGTACCATACATTTTGGAAGGTTTATAAAACTTGTTTATCTTGCTTACTCTGCAAAGAGTCTCTCTTTTACTATTATGTTGAGTCTTGATCTTCTACTTTATGCACCAATTAAGAGAGCATATTTGTCATTCTTAGTACAATGTGCATATTCCCAAAATTATTATTGATTGATTCATGATGGTGCTATTGCTTGTTCTTAAATTACTTGTATCTAGTCACCCTTTGAACTTTAAAGGTGTCCTAGCATTTATATTGTGCTACTTCACAAAAGACATGTTGAGTACCACTTTGTTATGTTTACCCTATGCTCATAAACAAACAGTTGCTTTCAATGCACTATTATTCATGATCCTTTGTTAGAGTTACTCTTCATGTTATAACATAGTTGCTAAGTTATATTGAATTATATCTACCATGCCTATGTTTAGAGAACTTTGATCCCAGCTCACAATGCTTTACAATGCTTGATCAAGATTGTGTTGGCTGCATGTCACCTCAAAAGTTATTTTGTTATCACTTACCTACTCGAGGACGAGTAGGAGTTAAGCTTGGGGATGCTTGATATGTCTCAAACGTATCTATAATTTTTGATGCTCCATGCTTGTTTTACACTAATTCATATATGTTTTGCGTACACTTCATTGCACTTTTATACATTTTTTGGCACTAACCTATTAACAAGATGCCACAGTGCCAGTTCCCTATTTTCTGCTATTTTTGTATTTCAGAAAAGTTGTACAGAAAATGTTCTCGGAATTGGATGAAACAAAAGTTGAAGTCAATATTTTATCGTAATGAAGACAGATTCCAGAGGGGAGTCGAAGCGGGCAGCAGGGCGGCCACACCTGTCCTAGGCGTGGCCTGGCCCTGGCCCGCGCCTAGGGGTGGTGTGGGCCACCTTGGCCTCCACCGACATCGCCCCTCCGCCTATTTATTCACGATCTCGGGAAAACCCTGAATACCCGAGCCTCCATTCACGAAAAGTTCCATCGCAGCCGCCATTGCAGAATCCATCTCAGGGGGTGCTGAAGCTCTTTCCGGCACCCTGCCGGAGGGGGAAATCATCGCTGGAGGCATCTACATCGCTGTGCCCGCCTCTGAAGTGATGCGTGAGTAGTTCATCCCTGGACTATGGGTCCATAGCAGTATCTAGATGGTTTTCTTCTCCAATTTGTGCTTCATGTTTAGATCTTGTGAGCTTCCCTACATGATCAAGATCATCCTTATGTAATCCTACATGTTGTGTTTGCTGGGATTCGATGAATATTGTATACTATGTTGAGGTCGATTATATATTCATGTCATATGTCATTTGTGATCTTGCATGCTCTCCGTTGCTAGTAGATATTATGGCCAAGCAGATGCTTGTGACTCCAAGAGGGGGTATTTATAATCGATAGTAGGTTCATGCCTCTAGTTTTCTGGAAGAGTGACAAAAACTTCTAAGATTGTAGATGTGTTGTTGCTACTAGGGAGAAAACAACAATATTTTATCCAAGGGTAATTCTATTGTTTACTTCACACACATTGCTTAATGCGATAATCTGTTGCTTGCAACTTAATACTGAAAGTGGTTCGGACGATAACTGGAAGGTGGATTATTAGTCATAGACGCAGTTGGATTACGGTCTATGTATTATGTTGTAATTCCCAAAGAAATCTCATAGTAATCATCTTGTCATGTATGGTTGATATTATGTCAATTGCCCAACTGTAATTTGTTCACCCAACATGCTCTTTATTTTTATGGAGAGACACCTCTAGTGAACTGCGGATCCCGATTATTTCCTTTACACTGATAAATTCATCTACTGCAATCCTGCTCTATTACTTACTGCAAAGCTCTGTTCTCTTTAATTACTGCAAACATCTTCCACTCGATACATTTAATCCTTTCTGTTCAGCAAAACCGGTGAGATTGACAACCTCACTGTTAGTTGGGGCAAAGTATTTTGGTTGTGTTGTGTGCAAGTTCCACATTTTTGCTGATGCTGGTAGTGCGCTCTACAACTAGTCAGCTAGCAACACCTTCAGAAGTCACGCCTTTCTCCTACTGGTCGATTAAACCTTGGTTTCTTACTGAGGGAAAACTTGCTACTTTGTTTATCATACCTTCGTCTTGGGGTTCCCCAACAGTGTGAAGTCAACGTAACGATAAGCACCATCATTACGTTACATCTTATTTCTAGCTTGGGGAAGTATAGGATATCACCTCATACTTGTAAGTTTTTCTACCCAAGTTCATTTCTCGCTATTATTCTTTTTCACTTTGTCACTCGAGGGCGAGTAACGTGACTAAGCTTGGGTAAGTTGATAGCTCGATATTTAACACTATTTTACTGAGGTTTTTAAGTATATATACTATTACTAATTTTGTCACTAATTTCATGCTCCACCTAGATACACCTATGCCTATTTTGCATACTCAAGAGTTCTTATTCATTTTCATATGAGCATCGCATATTTAGTAGTTTTAGTATGATTTTATTATGTTTCCTTTGTCTTTTACATGTTTGTAGGTGTTATGGACAACTATGCATAAACCAAGGAAAAATGGGTCAAGAGAGGGAAATATGGAAGAGCTACAGGCACCCGACTTAGTCATTTGAGGAGTGGAAAAAGTGACATTTTTTCATCATCTCAAAGTAAAGATCTAAGACAATGGTGTTGTAGCTCTCGTCCATACGAGTTCAACGAGCCGAAGAACACCCCAATCGGACTTCGTATGAGGAAATGGTGGCCAAAATACGAAAAGCATCTACAAGTTTAACTACCATCGGTACGGGCATATCCAGCCGTACCGTCCGCCCGTACCACAGGCCTGGACGCGTGGAAAAGGCCTTTCTGGACACGTTTCTTCACATAATCCATCCTTGTTTCTTCCTAGACCTTCCTTAGGTCAAAGGCAACATGAGAGGGGCTATTGGAGACCCCCTAGGCCTATATAAAGAGGGGAGGAGCCAAGGGAGAGACACCTCATCACCACATACCTCCACGGCGGAGCCCTGCCGCCTTGAAGACTCCATAGCCGCCGCCTCCGAAAAATCTCATCCATCACCAACACTCAAGAGGAGAAGGGGCTTGGATCTTGAAGGCTTCAACGCCAATCTACATCACCATCATCATCAACACCGTCTCCAACATCAATCCCCTTTGTTTACTCGGTTGTAATCCAATCCCTATTGTGGATCTCATCTTGTATTCAATTGTACTATCATACCCCATTCATATGTTTGAGATCATGTTGATTGCCTTCATGTGTGAGTAGTTCCTTTGTTCTTGGGGAGAGATGGAGAAACCCTAGCTATATTATGATATGAATAAAGATGATTTATGGCTTTGTACTATGATTGTATGTTAGTTTTCTCTTGTGATGTTGCATGATGTCAACCATGTAATATTTGCCTTTGGTCATGAGAGGAAACTACATTTGGAAGTATGGTAGTGCATACGGCGGGAAGTGACATCCCGTGTGCGGTGCACTATTGTATGGAAGAAGGAGATAAGAAGGGACTCGCAACGCTTAACAAATAACCACGGGGGTAACCCCTTAATTGTGATGGGTCAATAGGTCGCTTGCAGAATGTCCACTACAAGAAAAGTTGCCATGGCCGACGAAGTTGAAGTCGCGCCGTGGTTGCTGGTGCACCATGGCCGACGATTTTTGGTGTCTCCGTTGTGCATGTCAAAACATTTTTTTTCTCGTTTTTGAGGCCACCTAGCCCGACGAAAACGGCCAAAACGTCGCGTATGGTGTCCCGGGACGTGGTGCATCTCGAAATCTCGGGTTCGCCGGCCGAGTCAACGCAAATCCGCACCGCCGAGGGATGTAGGGCCCAAATGGTAGCCTCTCTGGCATTGGTTTTTTTCTCGATCGCGCCATCTCGTTCAACGCTCTCCGATCGAGCCGTTTACGATGCAGGATCATGGGTCCCGCATGTCATCCTCTATGAACCAAAATTCTTTCTATTCTTGGATTTTTTTTGACCCCTGATTTCTGGCTACTTCCTTTTTCTTTTGATCCCTTGCCACCTTGGAAACATTGAGACCGCTGCTGCTAATTGGGACCCGCATGTCATCCTCTATGAGCAATCAACTTTGTTTTCTTGGAGTTTTTTTTGGCACCTCAAATTTGGTCACTTGCCTTTTTCTTTCGATCCCCTGCCGCCTCTCAAACGGTGATACCGCTGCTGCTAAATGGGACCCACATGTCATCCTCTATGTACTATAAAACTTTCTTTTCTTGGATTTTTTTGGCACCTCATATTTGGTCACTTACCTTTTTCTTTCGATCCCCTGCCGCCTCTCAAACGGTGAGACCGCTGCTGCTAAATGGGACCCGCATGTCATCCTCTATGTACTAAAAAACTTTCTTTTCTAGGATTTTTTTGGAACCTCATATTTGGTCACTTGCCTTTTTCTTTCGATCCCGTGCAGCCTCTCAAACGGTGATACCGCTGTTGCTAAATGGGACCCGCATGTCATCCTCTATGTACAATCAAGTTTCTTTTCTTGAATTATTTTTGGCTCCTGATATTTGGTCACTTGCCTTTTTCTTTCGATCTCATGCCACGTTTGAAACGTTGAGGAACCTGCTGGCTCATGGGACCCGCATGTCATCCTCTATGTACTATAAAACATTCGTTTCTTGGATTTTTTTTTGACTTGTTTCTTGGATTTTTTGGCACCTCATATGTGGTCACTTGCCTTTTTCTTTCGATCCCCTGCCGCTTCTCAAACGGTGATACCGCTGCTGCTAAATGGGACCCGCATGTCATCCTCTATGTACAATCAAGTTTCTTTTCTTGAATTATTTTTGGCTCCTGATATTTGGTCACTTGCCTTTTTCTTTCGATCTCATGCCACGTTTGAAACGTTGAGGACCCTGCTGGCTCATGGGACCCGCATGTCATCCTCTATGTGCTATAAAAGTTTATTTTCTTGGGTTTTTTTCACCCTCTGATTTTTGGCTATTTCCTTTTCCTTTTGATCCCCTGCCTCCTTGGAAACGTTGAGTAAGCTGCTGACGACTCATGGGACCCGCATGTCATCCTCTATGTACAATCAACTTTCTTTTTCTTTTGATCTCAATCCGCATTTGAAACGTTGAGACCGGCTGTCGCTAATTGGGACCCGCATGTCATCCTCTATGTACAATAAAGTTTTTTTCTTGGATTATCTTTGGCTCCTGATATTTTGTCACTTGCCTTTTTCTTTCGATCTCATGCCGCCTTTGAAACGTTGAGTAAGCTGCTGGCTCATGGGTCTCGCATGTCATCCTCTGCGAACAATAAAAGTTTCCTTTCTTGGAGTTATTTTTGACCCCTAATTTCTGGCTATTTGCCTTTTTCTTTTGATCTCCTGCCCCCTTTGAAACGATGAGGACGCTGTTGGCGGGTCGGTCCCACATGTCATCCTCTGTGAACAATAAAAGTTTCCTTTGATGGATTTATTTTGAACCCCTAATTAATTTCGGGATATTTCCTTTTTTCCTTTGATCCCCTGCCGCCTTGGAATCGTTGAGGATGCTTGCTGCCTCATGGGTCCCGCATGTCATCCTCTCAGAACGGTAAATGTTTCTTTTCTTGGATTTTGTTGACCAAACGATTTTTGGCTTATTTTTTCTTTCGATCTCCTGCAGCCTTTAAAACGTTCAGGACGCTGTTGGCTCACGGGTCCCACATGTCAACCTCTATGAACAATAAACGCTGAGGATGCTGCTGCCTCATGCGTCCCGCATGTCATCCTCTCAGAACGAAAATGTTTCTTTTCTTGGATTTTTTACCAACAGATTTTTGGTTTATTTTTTCTTTCCATCCCCTGCCGCCTTTAAAACGTTGACGACGCTGTCGGCTCATGGGTCCCCGATGTCGGCCTCCCGTACAAGAAACATGTGATATCTTGATTATTTTGCAGACAATAAACACTGTATTTCGCTCTGAGCTATTACAAACGGATAAATTAAATCTTTATTTTTACATAAACAAACTTATATGTTGAATCTCCTTGTTTTGTGTTTTTGCGAAGCATAGGACTTTCCTGTTTTTTAGAAAAATCCGAACTTTCCTGTTTTGGAGTGGGCTGAAATTGTACGAGTCAAAAGGCCCAGGAGGATAGTTCGAAGGCCCAGATGTTTAGATGCAGCCCAATTGAAATCTTTCTTTTCTTGGATTTTTTCACCCCTTGATTCTGGCTACTTCATTTTTCTTTTGGTCCTGTGCCGCCTTGGAAACGTTGAGACCGCTGCTGCAAAATGGGACCCGCATGTCATCCTCTATGTACAATAAAATTTCTTTTCTTGGATTATTTTTGGCTCCTGATATTTGGTCACTTGCCTTTTTCTTTCAATCTCATGCCGACTTTGAAACGTTGAGGAAGCTGGCTCATGGGTCCCGCATGTCACCCTCTATGAACAATAAAAGTTTCCTTTGTTGGATTTATTTTTTACCCCTAATTTCTGGCTATTTGCCTTTTTCTTTTGATCCCCTGCCCCCTTTGAAACCATGACGACGCAGCTGGCGGGTCGGTCCCACATGTCATCCTCTATGAACAATAAAGGTTTCCTTTGATAGATTTATTTTTGACCCTAATTAATTTCTGGCTATTTCCTATTTTTATTTTGATCCCCTGCCGCCTTGGAATAGTTGAGGATGCTGCTGCCTCATGGGTCCCGCATGTCATCCTCTCAGAAAGGTAAAGTTTCATTTCTTGGATTTTGTTTACCAACTGATTTTTGGCGTATTTTTTTTTGTTTCGATCTCCTGCCGCCTTTCAAACGTTGACGACGCTGCTGGCTCATGGGTCCCCAATGTCAGCCTCCCCGTACTGCAAATCCTCTTTCTGCAAAGGTTGTATTTCTAGCTAGATAGCTAAGGTGGATTCGAATCGCCGTGGTTCGAGCGACTCGGGTAAGCCTTCTTGCACTCGATTAATGGAACTAGTGTATAGCAAGGTCAAGACATGTGGCTTGGTGTAATGAATCTATTTGAATCATGTTGTGGATTCAATCTGATAGTTCTCTAACAAGTCAGCCAAAATAGAAATTAAGTTTTTTTCTAAAACGGAAATGCAAATTAAGATGAACACAAACATTAGTTATCATAATAGCTAATCATACATACATACTTGCTAAGAGCAAAAGCTTGCCAGAGTTTTACCACCCATACAATTAATTAGTAGTTCAGATAAGATAACCTTATATAAGTATAACTACAAATGCATTTCTAAGGGCTCATGGGACAATAGAACTAGACAACCGCAAACTTGATGACCAGCATGTCACAACGGCATCGAAAGATCTTGACCTTCAACTTTGATCCAATGCGAAGTTTGGCACCGTCAATGAACTTTTTCCACCTGGAAGTAATAGCCAAGCGGCCATCTGTGGGACTGTTGGGGGGATGACCCCCGGTATGCCAAAGGCATGCCAAACCGGATGGTTTGAGCCATCAAGATACCGGTTTAATGTTCGTACCGGAACACAGAGATAAGAAATTAGCTAAGTGAGGCTAAGCCGGTATCCCCAAGAGGGGTATGCCGGAACCGGGTAAAGAAGATACCGGGCTACCGGAAAGAAGAGCATGTCGGCAGGACCGGTCAAAGATTCTCTCCGGAGCTAGAAGACAAAGATGAGCTAAGCAAAGTAGCTTTAAACGAAGGGCTTACGATAAAGAGGAGGATGACGGTCAAAGAAGCCGGAGGACGTCGAGCATCCCGATTAAAGAAGACCCCGGTGTCATCTATGATTAAAGTAGCTTTGTAAAGTAGTTTGTCTAGTCAAAGATGCCATTAGGGTTTCTTGCCCTGTAAGCCACCCTCTCCCCTATATAAGGAGAGGGGGCAGCCCTCTTCACGGGCACGCACGAAGAGAGCTAGGTTTAGACGAACACTTGTACTGAGAAACTTGTAACCTGTTGAGATCAATAAAAGAGATGATCTAGAGCGAGTTCTTCCTTATGTCTTTCTTCTTCAACCTCTAGCCTTGGCTAAGTTCTTGAGGAAACCATCCGGAAGTTCATCCCATCTAATCACAAACCCTCCCCCGAATCCTCTTGCGTCCATTCGGCCCCAACTTAAGCCATCCTATGGCATCTGTCTGTTCACCACGACGACAGTTGGCGCCCACCGTGGGGCATGAAGTGGCGCTTGCTGGAGTACACATTCGGGCGGGCATCCTCGAGGTCGCCGGCGAGCGGACAGTGTCTGTGGTCGTCCAGCGCTTCTACTCCATCGACTTCATCAACGACAACGCGGGCTGCTTCGCCAACGGCGGCATCTTCCCCAAGAACGGCCGCATCATCGAGTTCGGCAGCCACCGCGTCTACTTCTGCACCGTCCCCGTGCGCCAGCGCCTCTCGCCGGTGCTGGTGGCACCGGACCCGCCAAGGTGGCTCTGTGCTGGCCGCGCCGCCGGCAGCGTCGAGGTGATGATGGCTGGCGTGGCCGGCGCGGACAAGGAGGTTGCGGATGAAGGTGCTGGTCGTGCGGCTTCGACCCGTGCGGCCAAGCCACCGCTGGAGCGCGACACCGGCGCACCGGGAGCATCTTCCGCACCACCGGCAACACCTCTCCAGGCGGCGATGAACGTGCCGGCAACGCCCATCGCGCGTAACATCGACCCGACCGCGGCTCGGGCGGAGCTGGAGGCGCAACGCCGAGCTGCTCGCGAACGACGACGACATCGTCCGGGCGCAGCGCGAGCTGAACCTAACCCTACGTGAGTACAACGCTGCCCATGGCTTTGCTTCCGTTAGCGCTCATG